>NC_089820.1:86406581-86461210 GCF_029633855.1 Hoplias malabaricus | reverse complement strand
GAACACACCACACTCCTCACAGACAGTCACCCGGAGTGGGACTCGAAACCACAACCTCCAGGACCCTGCAGCTGTGACAGAGACACTACCTGCTGCTCCACTGTGCTACTCGAATTGAAATGAAAGGACAGAATTTGGTGCATTCATGTTCCCGAACTAAAGAGAGGGTACCACTTCAGCGACAGCAAACAGATACAACCACAGTGACAGTTCTTCTGAGAGTGTAGAGGGCACAGGAACCAGAGGCTGCGATGTCTAAATCTGGTCATTATATTTACCATCATATACAAAATAGCAGAAGTGTTTGTATGCAGTGTGTAATGGTGAAAATGGTAAAATACATTTTCATCTCAAGACTAGGCTTAAAATAACATCCCAGACATCAGGCTGCATTTTTATAACCTTTACATATGTTTGAATAAACCTTTAGGTCTGGTTCCTATCAGCCCCAGTGTGAACCATTTTGATTGTGTGAGGTTCTCAGTTCATTTCATATCAAACCCAAAGATCTGACCAATTTAAGGACGCAAACATTGGATTAAAAAGTAAAGCTGTATTTCTTCTTTAATTAGGAAGGTTTCACAAGTTCAACTTCATATTCAGAGTTTGGGAATAATGTGTAATTGGTGTAGTTTCTAACGCCACTAAACTTCACATGGCAGGTTAGAGTTTGATTCCCAGCTCAGGCAATAAGCAAGCTACACCAATAATAGTCCTCGGACAAGCCCCTTAACCCTATGTGTGCCTGAATGTGTAATAGGATTCAGTTAGAAGTCTCCCTGGCCAAAGATGTAAATGTAAGTGTTAAGAGCAGAGGGCTCAGGGCTGAAAGGTCATTGGTTCAATTCCCACAAGCAGCAGGAAAACGGGGGGCTAGAGGTGGGCGATACTGGGAATGTTGGTATCGATTCAATACCAAGTAAATACAGGGCCATTATCGTTGATATCGATACTGATACCGCTACTCTTCACAAGAGGGGGGGGGGGGTCTACTCTGCACTGAGTCACACACAGACAGAGTGTAGAGTTTGATGAATCCGTGTGCGCAGCAGCGGGAGAGAAAAAATCTTGAGTATGGATCTTTTTACACGAGTATTGTTCAATACCAATACCAGCGTTGGTGTCGATATTATCAATATTTGGATCGATCCGCCCACCTCTACTGGGGGCGATGGGAGTGAAGGAACAGCACTGTCCTCCTCCTCAATTCACGGCTGAAGGGCCCTTGAGCAAGGCACTGAACCCACAACTGCTCCCTGGGCTCCGGGGATGACTACCCCCTAGTGCACTAGTGTGTGTGTGTGTGTGTGTGTGTGTTTGCAGGTCAACAGAAACACTACACAATGTTGTACCTCATTCTAATGTATAGGTTTATATTTAATATAAATTAGGAGCACAACTACAGTTCTGAATTCATTGTAGGCCACTGACTCTATGTGTACTGTAACACAACATATAAAACACATAAAAGCATGAATATACACACTCTCTAAACCGACTATAATATCATTTCATATTATCAACAGTGAAAGTAACTCAGCTAAAATTCAGTGTGTCTTCAGTGTAATTTATTTTGTTTTGTTTTGACACAATTCAACAACAAAAAGACATGGATAATTATCTTTTTTATTTAAAAAGACACACTTGAAAATGTAACAGTTACGAAACCCTAAAAACAATGGCGGCCAGTCAGTACGTTAATGTTCTTACCGCTCAATATGAAGCAGTTATGTAACAAGTGAACAAGAGACTCCGAGCCGAAGAGTCATTGTTATGATTCCTGAATGAATCAGTTTCCACAAGTGAACTGAAGAGTCGTTTGGGAATGAATCGCTTGTGAGTGTGTAAACAGATTTTAGTGCCCTCCTCTACAATGATATATATACCTTCTCTCTGATTCTGAGCTCACACACACACACACACTCACACACACACAAAGAGCAAGCGTCACCAAATGAATCTCTAAAGGCAGTGCATCAGTGTGTCAAAGCGCAGTGTGTGTGTGTGTGTGTGCGCGCGCGCGCTAGGCGAAAGTGCTAATGAGTGTTGTTTATGTGTGTGTTTCCTCTCCTGAACGCACAGGCAGCACTTTGGTGAGAGTCATTTCTCCAGGTCTCGAGACGTTCCAGCTCGACCTTCTCACACTGCTGGACGGATGAGAGAGTGCACGCGCTCCAACATGGCATTCCCAGCAATCCCGCTGTCCGCGCTCATCGCCCTGACACTCCTCACCGCGTCCGTTCAAAGCAACTTCGTGTACGGTAAGACAGTCCAGCCTTCTCTTTCTCTCGGTTCCTCCCTCCCTCCTGCTTCCCCTTCTTTTTTCACTCATTACAACAGACTCACAGAGGCATTAATAAGCCCCTGGGGCACAGGGGAAGACCTCCCTCTTTTACTCTTTTAGCTCCAGCGCTGTGTTTGAAGGCTGTGTGTCACACACGTTCACACCCTCTCGGTACACTTCTAATATCACACACTGGCAGTGTCTCACAAAGACAGCTCTCTCTGCACAAAGTCAGATATCAACCTACGTTTATGTCATTTCCAGTCAGAACTGCTGTTAAACGCAGGTGCTTTACTCTGGTATTTTGTGGCCACAGTATATCATCTCAATTCCTCAGAATATTATGTTGGGTCTTTAGGCTCTTTGTCCTTCCACTGTGTGAAGGCAGCTCAGTGTTATGGGTCTGAAAGGATGTCGTTACTGAAAATAAAACCAGCCGAACAGTGGTGCTGCGTGCGCTGTAGCGCTCTTAAAGCTGTAGGGTCTCGGAGTCATGGGTTTGATCCTTGCTTTGCTTTACTCTCTTTAAGAAACGTGGTGTGTTCTTCAGGTTTCCTCCAGGTGCTCGGATCTACTCCCACAATTCAACAACACACGATGTTATGTGGACTGTAAAAGTGCTAGAAGTGATACCCTGAGATCAATAATTCTGTGGAGGTTGTGTCTTCTGTGCTGTATTTTACAGAGACAGTGTATGGCCGGTGGTGTCATTAAACCAAACCTCTGTCCTCATCTGTGCTTGCGCCTTGGTGTTGACGCTCTGGACTGACCAGTGAAGGCTAATGTACCATCACATTCATCACAGTCTTAGTACAGTTTGCAGATCAGCCCCAATCCATTTTCCAGCATTCTGCCTTTAGTACTTAATGAACACTTTATGATTTACTCATGCAAGCTGTAAGATATTACCAGCATCCATATGATCTCCTGGGGCTAAGCCAGCAGTGGAGGCAATCTTCAAATAAGCTGAGTCATTAGGCTGTGAGTGGAATTCTGGGAAAAAAAAGAAAGTTTTGAAACTGCATGATATTTCACTTCCATGACTTTGCTTGACTTCTGCTGATATAATATAGACGTCCATAGGATACTGTCATCACAAGAAGAATCAAGAATGTGCCGTGGCCCCTGTGACAGGCTACAAAGGGGTAAAGTTGGGGGAGGGATGGAGATGCCATTGGAAACTTCTTTGAAGATCTTTCCTAAACCCCTCATGTCTGAGGTTGAAGTGGTACAGTGTAGAGAGCCCAGCAGTTTCAAAGCTCGCACTTTCTAAGCTCTGCTGTTTTCTCATTTCCTATTTTACCTGTGCTCTGATGGCAGCTGTTCCCCTTTCTGGGGCTGCTTCACTAATGAGACCACTGAATCGGACCTGGCTGGACATCATAGCTTGGCTTGGCTAGTCATGCAAGATATTATGCGCAACTCAGGTAGAAACTGGTGTTTCACTCTTCTGATGGTCCCAGGATCCTGATTAAAGTTTATTCTCAATGCTCCCTCTAACACTCTTTAAAACAGGCCGCCTCTGGTCCAGCTTACACTTGCTGGATGCAACTTAACCCATGAACAATCATATTCATATTAAGGCTGGTAGGTTATAGAGGCCTTAAAATGTCTTACTTCTTATGCCCTAAACCTCTGGTGACACGTGTTACACCAGTCCAGGAGAACCACTCTTTTTTTGTGTGTGTGCTAGAGTCTGCAGTTGGTCTAGACGCTGAAGCAGGGTCTAACAGGTGGGCACTGGGCTTCAGATTCACCTGATGATAATCGATACATAGACAAGGAGGTTTAGTTCTTTTTCCGAATACAAAAAAGCAGCACAGAATATAGCGACTTTGATTTCACAGTCCACTTGCTCCCCAATAAGTCTTTAATATAGCCTTTGATTTCCTCGAGGAGTGGTTTAGTGATGGATGTGTAAGCCCTCTACAGGGATGATGTTGTGCTTCAAGTTCAAAGTCTTCACAGCCTGCTTCACAGTCTGTGCTCAAGTGTCTACCTCAGCTAGTGTGTGTCAGAGGTGTATGAGACTGGCGTTGGTCAGAAGTGTCTTGTACTGCTTACATAACCTCAGGTGCTCAGTGGACAATGTATCTCTGCATTTGATGTGATATGTTTACGGTTGTTTGATTCTAGCTGGGAGTTGAATGTACGCTATATAGACAAAAGTATTGGGACAGCACGTAATCATTTAATTCAGGTGGTTCATTAAGTTCCTTAGCCACAGGTGTTTTACATCGAACACCTGTTCATGCAGTTCATCCAGAACACTTTGGAAGAATGGGTTATTCCAAAGACCTCACTGAATTCAAGTTAGTTTGTGAAATATCTTCCCAAATCTGAGTGATATAACTGAACAGTGGAAACGTTTCGGAACCACAGCAACTCAGCTGCAAAGTGGCAGACCATGGAACGTTACAGAGTGAGGGTTGAAAATTCAGAAACGCTCTGCTGGCTCATTCCAAACCTGCTGTTATAGCTGCAAAGGGGAAACCAACTCCATATTAATGCCTGTGGAGTTAGAACAGGAAATCTCCTGTAGGGGTAATGTTTAGGTGTCTCAATACATTTGTCCATATAGAGTATGGATAACTGCTTTCATAGATCAGTTTGCAGACACTTTGCATTTCATCTGACAAACTTCCCCTGAGTTCTCATCTTCTATGTTCTCACTTTTACACCAACTGTACAAGTGGTGGATGGTAGTTCTGGTCTTCTTCTGTCTCCCAGTGCAGACTGTTTAGAGTTGCAAGGTTAGTGGTGCTTCCACTTGCACCAATAAGGAGCTCTTCAACCGCACACAAGTCCAATATAAGCTTTACAAGGTTGAATAACCTCAACAGACAAGGCACTTGGACTGTGGATTAGAGCTTATAATTTATAGGAAGCTTACAGTTGCTTCCATCCACCCATCAAATGGAATGGTACTTTCACTGATGATGAGAAGCTCAAGGGTCTCTTTGGTCCTCATGAACTTTGATGTTGTATTTTGACCAGCATTTTTTTCATTATTGTACAGTCCCTCAATTATATGGGTTCAAACATGCACTGTTTTTATTTACATCATTTTATTTACATATAATTGACAACAATTATATCACAATATATTTCTTAATTTAGGTCAATTTGATATAATTCAGATATTAATATGACCAATAAAAAAGCAACAGAAAGGCTGCAGAGAACTTAACGAAACATGACATCACCATCAAACATTAACTTCTTGGCTTTGTCAATATTAATGTTTTATAACTACATTTCAAATTGAGTGTTGAACTGATGACAGCGCCCTCTAATGACCGTCAGTCAGTGACAGATGCTGTAAATAACGTGTACTGAAATATGGAAAATGTGTTTAAAAATCATATCATTGTTATTGAAACATTTTATATTGCGATAGCACAAATAATGAAGAATAATGGAATCATACAGAATTATTGATTCATTGATATGATTCTTTAAGTGTTCACAGTTTACAGAACCATTGGCTTTAACCGAGAAACCATTGCCAGTTTTAAAGATACGAATAAATCAGCTTAAATCATCTCATTTGTCCAACTCGTATTGCCTATTATTAGCTGACTATCCAATGAAATAAAATAAAAGCAGTTCTCAACAATAAGAGCTTCTCCTCCTTTCTGCAAATATAAACAGAACACGAGCTCCCTTGTGACTGTAGTGTTTTGTTAGAGATTCTGGTGACACACTTTCATTTGCACATGTTCTTAAACCATGTTCATTACCCGAAGGTTTGGTTTGGGCACACAATCCTAGGAAGAAATAACCTTGGATTAGATATTTTACAATATATAAAGTGTTTCCTTTTCCTTTACAATATTTAAAGGTGCCCTATGCGGTTTCATTGGCATGCTCGTTTGTGCTATTGTACTTCACCTACCTAGCCACCAGAGCAGTGGCAGATGCTGGTCTTTCAAGGAGGGGAAGCTCAATATCGGCCTACTTCATAAAATGTGTCGGTTTATTTATACGTAAATTCTACCCTCCGTTCCTTGTCAAGAAAATGATCTGTGACCCTGTCGTACCAACAAGACGTCTTTTCCAGGGACTTGACTAGTGTCTTCTCAATGGCCAGCAGAGTTAGGCTGCTTAAACGGCCTTGGCCCATGTGAAGTGTGTCCGCCTGTGCTCCCAGGGATCTTTACACCAAAGGATCGCTGTTTCCGTCATTTCGCTGTCAATCAAAAAGGGATTCAGCCTCAGACAGATCATCCAATCATCATTCAGAGCAGAAGCTAAGCGTCCGGGCCAGCCGAGGCCAGCCCACTGCCCCATAGACCCCCAGAGACGCTGAGCGTCCGATGGGCGGGACAAAGCCCAGCATTTATCCAATCACTCGTCTCGTTTCGCTGCTTCGCTATTAAACTCTGTGGACACTCAGCGTCCTCACTGTTTAAAGCACTGTGAAGCTGCGGGAATGATTGAGAGGAAAGCCGTGTCTTTACCAGTGATAAGAAGCTGATTCTGAACAACAGTTGAGCGCGTTGTAGTGCATATTTATTCAGTGACATGTACACACAACAGCATGTATTTGATCAGTTATTTTTTTTACATTTTAGGGGAAGCTGAGCTTCCCTTGCAGTCTTAGAGCAATCGCCACTGCTTCCAGAGGCTGCACATCCTGAATTCGGGCCTGTGCGTTAGTGAATTTATCATGGGGACTCTCTGGTGGTTACCCATGCGAACCACAAAAACAAAGACGGCCAGAGACTGCTCTGGTTCAGAGTGCAGTGTTCTGCACGGAATGCACTTGCACTGATGCCTTTGCTAAAATGAATCAATTATTACTGATAAAATAACATTAATCATGTTTTTCCTGTTTGCTCTGGTTAGAAATGAAATCATCTTGCCTAATGCATCTTCAAACACTAAAAGCAATTCTGTTCTCTTCTATTCTAATTAACTTCCCACTGAATATTTGTTTCAGGGAACCAGTCTGGATCTTCTATAGCCTCGCTCCACAGAACCCTTTTGGTCATTTTTATTTGTAAGGGTGAGTCACGGTAGCCCTGACCTCATGCAGCAAGGTGGTTGCCCCGTCTTTGCTCACTTGCGAGGGGGTCATATCTCTGTGGGTTTGGTCTTTTTAGCTTGGAGCCTTCGCCTGTTCATACAGCCCTCCGCTCAATCACTTCTCCACCACAGGAGACAGAGTGTGGTAATGCATTTGTCGTTTTCACCTGTCGGTGGGTCTGCATGTGCACTGGTAGCGGTGCTCAGAATCTGTTCGGCACCTGGCTGTGGTTTAACTGTAATATCAATCAGGGGAATCAGTAGGAGCTCACCTCTCGCTTGCCTTATTCACTTATTTTCCTCATAGAGTTTTTTTTTTTTTGTTCTGTCAGTTCATCACATAGCAATCCTTTCTCATCGTTATAAACCCTTTCAGTAATGCAGATTCAAAGATCAATTCAGACTGTTTAAAATACCAAGTGAGGCTTTCTTCTTTCTATTTCGAGAGCTTTCTTTATACAACCACATAACAATAATTTAATTAAACATGAATGGAAACCATTTGGTGCGGTCACTTTAGTGCCCTGAATTTACGTCTCAGTGCCAAAGCATTTACCAATATAGTAATAGCTCCGTAACACAGCCAACATGAAATACTGTTTTTGGAAGAGACATATTTGCGATTACACAGCCACATATTGCATTTTGCTGAGATGAAAGACATGTATGTCTGTTAATGTAAGATAAGGTACAAAATCACCAACCATAGGAAACTCCGTGTGGAAAATTGAACCAGTAGCTCATTTAGTGGCTTTAATGTAACTGCAGCGTTGTCAGTTTCATCTAATGGTGTGGACTGATAATTAACCATAAACACAAACTTATATTTGTCCTGGGTCTATTTTGCTTCTTTGTGCTTGGCTGAATGTTGCGGATTCTGATGCATTCGCACATTTCTAATACATTAATTAAGACGTAATAGTTCCCTGCTAAATGCTTTTGGATATGTTACGTTATGGCTATGTTAATATCCAACCCTGTCTTGTGAGACCTTATTATAAACACTCCCACTGTGTTGTACAGATGGCACCATACATGAACCGTTTTGAACTGCAAGTCTATAAGGGCCCTTCACAAGCCGTGAAGCCGGGGCTCTGCCAAAAGCAAGAAAATCTGAGGCTGGGAATAACATAGGACTGGGTACCGGTAACGATTTTGCAAATGTGGATATAAACATTGATTCCAGAATGAATGCATAATTATTATTAGCATTAATAAATGATTAGATTTAGCCTATAACCTCAGATCAAGTCTGTGCCCTTGTCAAAAAAGAAAGCACACTAAAGTAGAACCACAAATTTGTACTAAATCATTACTAATATGCAATTTAAATCATATTAAGTCACACTTAATATACACTGAGTGAACTAGTGGTATGATGTATTTGTCACTGTTTTATTAAAACGCAAATCTATTTCTCTGAGCTGCCTCTGAAACACCTTAATATGAGCTTAAATTATTAATAAAATATAAAATAAGTCACTAATATAAACAAACACTCAGAGCATGTGATAATAATCACTAATAAAACTATCACAGAGTAAACCACTGTACAGTGTTACACCCCACAACGCTGTAAATGAATTAGACTTTTACAGCACTAAGCATTCATTCATTCATTGTCTGTAACCCTTATCCAGTTCAGGGCGGCGGTGGGTCCGGAGCCTACCCGGAATCACTGGGTGCAAGGCGGATGCACACTAAGAATATTAATATATTTAAAGAGTATTTACAGAGCTGCAGGAATAACATAAGACTCACTTGGTGTATATTAAGTGTACCTTAATGTAATTTTAATTACATATTAGTAATGATTTAGAACAAATTATTGATTCCAAAGTAGTACACTTTATTTTTCCACAAGGGTGTCCTCATATAGCTGATTTATATGTTTTTTAGACATTATATGTGTGACTTGTTGGTGTGTTTCTCTCTAGCAATCAATATCAGCTCATTTTCACCTTAAGAGAACGTTTCATGACTGAATTAACAGAACCTGGTAAGCTAGAAGCTAGCAATTCTGCACTATTGTTATTGTTGTTTATAACTTTTAAAAATCTCTCTCGCACACACACACACACACATATATATATATATATATATATATAGTTGGTTCATATAAGCCACTATTAAACATTAGCCTGCAGCTAGCTTTGCCTAGAGGCTGTGTTTAATCTTCAGAAAAAAGTGGACTTTAATGTGTGTGAAATGAAGTAAAGAGGAGGGCACAGACAGGTAGTGTCTCTGTCACAGCTCTGTGAGGAGTGTGGTGTGTTCTCCCTGTGTCTGCGTGGGTTTCCTCCGGGTGACTGTCTGTGAGGAGTGTGGTGTGTTCTCCCTGTGTCTGCGTGGGTTTCCTCCGAGTGACTGTCTGTGAGGAGTGTGGTGTGTTCTCTCTGTGTCTGCGTGGGTTTCCTCCGGGTGACTGTCTGTGAGGAGTGTGGTGTGTTCTCCCTGTGTCTGCGTGGGTTTCCTCCGAGTGACTGTCTGTGAGGAGTGTGGTGTGTTCTCTCTGTGTCTGCGTGGGTTTCCTCCGGGTGACTGTCTGTGAGGAGTGTGGTGTGTTCTCCCTGTGTCTGCGTGGGTTTCCTCCGAGTGACTGTCTGTGAGGAGTGTGGTGTGTTCTCTCTGTGTCTGGGTGGGTTTCCTCCGGGTGACTGTCTGTGAGGAGTGTGGTGTGTTCTCCCTGTGTCTGCGTGGGTTTCCTCCAGGTGACTGTCTTTGAGGAGTGTGGTGTGTTCTCCCTGTGTCTGTGTGGGTTTCCTGCGGGTGACTGTCTGTGAGGAGTGTGGTGTGTTCTCCCTGTGTCTGCGTGGGTTTCCTCCGGGTGACTGTCTGTGAGGAGTGTGGTGTGTTCTCTCTGTGTCTGCGTGGGTTTCCTCCAGGTGACTGTCTGTGAGGAGTGTGGTGTGTTCTCCCTGTGTCTGCGTGGGTTTCCTCCGGGTGACTGTCTGTGAGTAGAGTGGTGTGTTCTCTCTGTGTCTGCGTGGGTTTCCTCCAGGTGACTGTCTGTGAGGAGTGTGGTGTGTTCTCCCTGTGTCTGCGTGGGTTTCCTCCGAGTGACTGTCTGTGAGGAGTGTAGTGTGTTCTCCTTGTGTCTGTGTGGGTTTCCTCCGGGTGACTGTCTGTGAGGAGTGTGGTGTGTTCTGAGTCCCTGAGTCTGCATGGGTTTCTGCTAGTTTATGCTGGTCTGGTTCTGTTTAGCTGGTCTCCCAGGATATGTGTGAAGCACTCCATTTAAAACAGCATGTGTGTGAGCTTTATGCCGTTATAGATATAGTGTCTGAGAACTTTTAGAGCTTTGTTTTCATGAGCTAGGTTGCTGAATCTAGTCATCTACGTGACTTGCTGTTTTAGCGAAAGCATTCAATGCAGAGGCAGTCGCTGGAATTAATGTCTGGAGCAAATAGCAACATTTCACCACTGGGATTACGGTTATGGTCCATAAATGCCACACCTATCCTTTAAGATTGCTTCTCTAGGTCCGTTTTCTTGAATATGTGACTGACGATAATGATACTGGTTCCCTGGTGCACTTCTAGTTGTTGTTTATTCTGCCACTCTCCATGCGAGCAACTGGGGGCACAGATAGAAAGATAAGCACAAAGAAAGAGAGAGATTTTTATCCAACACACACTTTTTAGCACAGGGAAAGATTTTTATCAGGCGTGTACTAATTTTTACATCCCTCTGCCAAGGGCAAGAGAGCCGGATGAGCAAAGGAGAGAAAACGATCCCCGCGACTGATAACAGTACATTTCCAGCTGAGTGACCATCACTCAATGTTTTATAAGTTCTAATAAATTCCAGTTCACTACTACACAAGTCATCTGGAGAGGGCCTTCACTGCAGGGCTGTCAGGAATATGAGACTTGATCAATATGAGAAAATGGTCAATGGTAATTTACATTCTTGATGTTAATTAATTAACAAGAAGTATTAGCGCAGTGCGTGACAATAATGCATTCTATTATAACGTCCTATAGTGGGAAACAGAACGTGATGGATACTTCAATTCACATACATTTTAGCACACACACACACACACACACAAAAGAAAAGAAGCTATAAAAAAGAGAAAGTACAGTAACCAAATAGTATCTGAGGTTATATTTAGTTGGAACATGTATTTAATCTCCTGTTAAATATGTAAATAATCCTTTTAAAAACTCTTAAAACTGTTTGGGAGTCCTAGTTTGAAAAGCTCTGCATGGTTTAGTGTTGCTCAGTATCGGTGTATTCCTATTGTTAGACTTTTTTTTCCCCCTACAATAAATCCCCAAAATAATCGCAGGATTACTCATTTACTAATAGAATCAATACTGACAGCCGTACTTACTCAGCAGATCGTTTCTGGCTCACGTCCATGAAAACCCCATCTTTCCAGAGGAGCCTTTCTGTGCCACGACTGAATTTGCACCATCTTGATAAAATGATTGATTTATTTGCCTCACATCTCTTCTTCCCCCTACTTTTTGAGAAACAGAAGTGAAGTGAGCGTTAAACAAGTAATCAAGTTGGCGTCGATAAAAAAAGGATTGCTCAGTGGAACAATGCTTATGCACAACTGCAGTTTGTTTCCAAGGGCATTCAAATAAATTGGAGCTTTTGGAGCTCACTGTAACTTTCATTCTGTTTCTCATATAGATATCTGAGCTCATCCAGCCTCACACACTTTAACTATGTCAGCTCTTTTTGCTTCCAGTTGCATTATTCATTATTGTACTTTTTGGTGCTTGTGCATGCATAATAACCCATGTGTGTGTTTGTGTGTGTGCGAGTGTATGTGTGTGTGTGCTTTCCGGCTATTGAATATGTAATAACTCACTGTAATAGTCAGGGAGCTGGTCAGTTTAGGTGAACTGCCAAATTGGCGAGTAGCCCAGCTGAGATTAGTTCTGAGCTCTCTGAAATTGGACACAAAAAAAACACGTAGACTGCCTATTGTGCCGTTTTCTCGGGTTGTTGTTATTGTTGTTGTTGTTGTCGTTCCTGCTGCTGTTTAAAAACCTCCGTGGGTGTTTCATAGAGGCTTTATTCAGACGGAATTGGCTGCAGGGATTCCTTGAGTTTCGGGCTTTGAAGAGTACATGAGCTACTCACGCGCCACCCACAAACATGCTTTTTCATTGCAGCTTTGGCCGTGTTTAGAAAACACTGGAAAATATCCCATTCAACCTAACACACGTAGACTCGACTTTAGATTCGCTGCACAACAGTGAGTTTCCAGCTTTAAATGGTCTGCTACCAAACCGGGTTCGCTGATGTAGGCTGCTATGAGTGAAACTAAGCTTTTTGGAAAAGACAAAAACAGTGCCTACTGTCTTCCACTGAGCACTTGGAAGGGCGTAGCACCTACGTCACAAAAGTGGTCACTCACAGAGCAAAGGGAGGAGGGGGAATGGAAGAGTGGGTTTCTCACTTGGAGCAAACTCGCCCTTGACAACAAACACAAACGTGCATTCTGCTGAATTGATTTCCCTTGTGATTTGCATTTTACATTTGCTATGGACTGTGTACACTCTCATATCGACCAAAGGTTAATCGCAGGAGCTGAAAATTGAGGGGTCTTTTTTCAACATTTATAACCAGAGTGTTAAAAAATATATTTATAATTGTATGATTAGTTTTTTTGGTTTCAACTCATGGACTGCTTTGTTCCAGTTGTGTTTGGCGTCTACCAATGACTTGATATCAATGAGAACAACAAGCCCAGACGTGCACCGTCCTGTAAGCACACTCCTCTAAGGGCTAAGTCCGGCTACACAGAGGGCAGGGTGACTTTTGATGGATTTGGAGACATTCTTCTCTGTAGGTGGCTCCAAACACTTGTGTTACATTGACTTTGATATGAAAAGAAATTGATCCGATGAAGCCAAAAATCCATTTACTTTTTGTACGCTCCTAATGTGTGCAAAAATAGCCTTTTTTCTTCAGCTTTATTTACTCTGATGAAACATATTTTTTTCCGATATAGGAAATAAGTCGTCTGCAATGTGAAATCCGTTACATGCCCGAGCTTGTTCCAGGACGGTAACCACGCAACTGCTCCCAGTTCAGAAAAACGTCAGCTCCTGCTCACTTCCTCTTGCTATTTCCACTTCAGAAAATGCATGTTGTTCTCTCCTGAAAGCATCAGCGTTTCATTTGTCATCCTTTTTTACTTTTTTTTTCTTTTTTCCCGGCAACTGTGTTAGTCTGCATCGGCAGATAAAGTATCAGATGTTGAAGTGGCGAGGGGAAGCCAGTGTTATTCTGTATAATGTTCAGCCCTGTGTTGATGCCTTTGGCGATGCAGAGCTGGAATTGTCACTCAAAGCGGTAGCCAGCTTTCTCTTGGAGACCTACTGAGACAGAAAACCCTGACAACACAGCTCTGATTCTGCTGATTCATGTCTCATTCTTAAAATTGAACATTTTTGATGGAAAATTACTTATAAAGCTAACTTATAACAGCTAGGAATGTGTCAATCCAGGGGCTCTGTATCAGACACTGATACCTTTCGTTTAATCGGCTCCTCTCTTTGAATCTCGGTGCATTTGTTGAATACAATGTAGTGGTGTAGTATAGATTTTTAAATCTGTAAAGTGCACTATTTAGGGTGTAGGGGGCTGTTTGCAACGGAGTGCAGTTACATATAGAGCCCAGAGTGTTCCAGCTCCCCGTAGCGAGTATATTATTTTATTTCCTCCAGAGGCAGGTATTTTCCCCTTGTTTTATCTTTAATTCACTCTGTAACGTCCAAACCAATGTCTGAGGGAATCTCTTGTCATGAATTTTCTGCATTCCGCAGCCCTTTTGTGTGGAGAAGAGGAGCTCAGTGTGAACCGTGTTCGTCCGACTGTGGACTTATCAGTCATTGGGGTCTTCGGCGCGACACGTATTTACATTTCTAGAGAGGTGCCTGTGCTGTAGGTTTGAAGTAGAAGCATAAAATGGCCTTTACTCACTCACTCACTCACACACATACACACTCCCTCACATTTAACAAATTTGTCCACAAGGGGCACTGTTTAGTGCTTTTAATCAATGACACTGTGTGTTGTTGACACGCAAACTTCTCTTACGTTTGACAATCTAGCCTTCGGCCTCAAATGTGCTCTTTCATAGCCACTGTTGTCATTTTTTCAGTTGCCCCTCCATCACATCGTTGAGTGAAAAGCACATTTTAATATAGACTTAAAGGGAATATCTATGATTGTGGGGAAATGCTGTTCTCTGTGGTGTATTTACGTTCAGAAGCTCAGTGCCTTTTAAGGTGGAATGGTGTGTTTGAAGAAAAAATGACTGTTGAAGCGTAAAGTGTCTGTAAGTGTTTGAATTCCCACAGAAACTCATGTGTAACTCGAGCTGTTTAGTTTTGTAGCACTGTCGCTAATGCAGTTAGCGCTTTCCCGATTTTGGAGACATTTCCATCTTAAGTAATCAAAAACAGCAAAAATAAGTCAGTGTTACCCCCCTATGGAGCAGGAATAGAGCAACATCCTCATCTCGGTTGGTGCTTTTCAGCGTTTGGAGTCTCTCCGTTGTCTAAAAACCTCCAGATGGCGTTTCTCTGCCGTGAGCAGAGAGAGAAAAAGCCTAGCACCGGACCCAGACACTTTGTTTTTTTACCCATTTACAGACACTGGGGCTTCGTAAACACATTAGAGCAGCGTTGAGCCCAAAAAAAAGGCTGGAGAGCAAGAAATGCTTAGGAAACATCCTCAAAGTTTTATGTTTTTAAGTGTTTTGTCCATGTAATGTTTCTGTATGTAATAAAAGTATCTGTAGGAAGATGTGACTGAAGCTGTTACCTCAGATACTGTGATAATAAGCACCATAAAGTTTTTATATATAACAGCACTGGTAGAACACTCCTTAGCCAATCAGAGCTAACGTTTGTAGAAGCAGCTTTATAAAATGGTCCTTCAAAAATAGTCTGGATCTATCAGGGCAGTGTGTATACCACAAGGCGCACAAATAGAGAAATACATCATGGGCCTAGATTATATGTGAGGACAAAAAGATTGGATCAATATCTGCCAATACTCAACATTAAGATTCCTGGATCAGATAAAGAGGCCAAAAATTGGACGGGGAAACCCCTACCATCAGCCCCCTGAATCCTAGTCTTTCATCTGATGATGGAGACAGACAAACACAACAGAAAATACAGGCAGCGTCCGGATGTTTCATACTACGTTGAATTAGTTTTATTTCTGGAGGTACTTGATTTTAAGTGATTGAAGTGACTACACAACACATTCCTAATTTCAAGCCAGAATGAATCTGAAATGTCCGCAGCTTTAAATTTTCCACCCGCAATAATTTCAGAGGGAATTATTTTCTGTATTTCACCAGGCACAGAGCTCAGCAATGGCAGTCCTGTTAGAATCACCCTCACAATAATGTAATAACAAAACCTCTGATGCGTGTTGTTATTGTTATTGAGCGGCTGCTATTGTGAACATCAGGGCTGTGATGTTTCAATCATGGGCTATCTGGACTTCCCCATTTGAATAAGACTGTTCAATTCCTTACAAATGACATTAGACAGCCTCCTCTGCTCAAACTAATCCAGTTGAAGACGGTTAAAGTCCGGTTTAGAGATATTTCTTCTATCTACACTTTCTAGACCCTTTACTATAAAGGCCCCAAAATGGTTTTTGGAGTGATGTCATAAAAATGGTGGCAGATGACTCTCCTGTTTGTGCAGGATTTCTGTGGATCCAGTTTGTCTTGATCCCAGGACTCAGAAAAACAATCCACAACCCACAAGCTCCTCTAGATACAAGGCATTTCATTATAGACAGTTACTTATATGTGATTAGTATTATTCTGTAGGGAAAGCAGGTCTAAATTGTGTCTTATCTTTGGAAGTTGGCGAAATGACAATGTTTTCATTTAATGGCACAGTTTTTGATTAATCACGATTGATCACATTGTCCCTTCTTAAGACTCTTGCATTTTTTAATGGACATTTAAACGTAAAACAAAAGAATCAATGCGAGATCCACACAGTGGAAGTATATTTATATTAGTGGTGTTTATCGATAAAAATGAAATCAGAGCTAAAAAATGCTAGTGCCTTGTAGTTTTGGGAGGTGCTGCATGACAAACTGGATTAGGGAAAGCCTTCTTTTTTATGTCTCTTAATTTGGCAAGTAAAATTTCCAGGAAGAGCTCTGGCCTTGGACATAGAAGCTTTAATAGAGGAAATGAATGCTAATTTACAATGTTTCAGAAATAAATGGAGGGGTTAAGCAAAGTTGAAACAGAGAGAGATTGAAACAAAACAAATAAAAACAAACCAAAACAAAACAAAACAAATCAAAAAAACAAAACAAAACAAAACAAATCAAAACAAATCAAAAAACAAAACAAAACAAAACAAAAAAAACCCATAACAAAACAAATAAAAACAAACCAAAACAAAACATAAAAACAACCCCCCCACCCCCAGTATGTCACTGTACACTTTGTAAAAGCAGTAAATTACGGGAGGAAGTTGTCACCATGTGTTTTAAGGCATTAATTTTGACGGCACTAGTTTTTATTATTTTAAATTGCTGAGTAGATTTTCCTTTTGTGCTTGTGATTGAACGACTTCGTATGTTATGAAACGACTTTGTGCTAAGACCTTACAAATCAATTCAACCAAAGACAGCCTTCAAACATCAGTCACCCAGCAGTAAACCTAATATTCATAACTAGAATTCATAATGGTTAGAGACCGGGCTTGGCACCGGGAGGTTGCCGGTTCGTTCCCAGGACCCGCAGGAACATCCACGTCTGAGGGGGCCTTGAGCAAGGCACTGAACCCCAAACGCTTCACGGGCGCTGCTCTGGGTGTGTGTTCACAGCCCCTAGTTCACTAGTGTGTGTGTGTGTGTTCACTCCACAGACGGGTTAAATGTAGAAGACACATTTCATTGTACGTTGTACAATGACAAATTACTGCACATTACATTACATTTGGTATTTTTTCTACTGGAATCAATAAAGTATCTGTCTGTCTATCTACCTACAGCTGTGGATGTGGTTGCTTTCCCTCCTCCAAGAGTTACATAGTTACAAAGACAGAAGCTCTGTTCTCCCTGTTACAGGTCATTGGAGCGTCACAATAACTTTGCAGCTGTAATTTTAAGGTAAAATACTAATGTATTGTTGCTTTAACTCGTACATAACCAACACATATTGCAGAGAGCCTTATTGTGAAACATAAACCCACTGCGCTCTCATTCCTCATGATGTTATATTTTTGCTTTGCCTTTGCCATGCCTTTGTTGTTTGACACGCGTAAATAAACCGCTGACTTGTTTTCGAAGGGGTCGACTTTCCACTTTGGTAGCGAAACACAAGCAGGTGATGCTCCGATGATGACAAGAGAGTGATGTACGATGGAGTGGTGCGAGGCTTGTAAATGAACACGAGGCTGTGGTGTGATTTGTGTGTTGCCAGGGATGGACAATCGCTCTTTCAAATGTAAATTATAATGATGAGTTCCAAAGCTGTCTTGTAATAGCTACATGCAGTGACTCCTGTGCTGCGGCAGCTGTGTTCTTTTACTCCACAGTGCTTTGATTGAATCAAGAGCTGATGAAAATGTTGCACAGACCGTTTCTCAGTTCTTTTTATTGCTTTGTGTGTTCTCAGTATTCTGTGTTCAGAACTATAAAAAACAGGGTTTCATTTGTATTCCTTTTGTGCAGATGTGTTTAACAGGATGTGTGTGTGTGTGTGTGTGGGAGGGGCGGGGTATTATATTGTTAACCAGTTAAGCATAATTTCTAAGACTTCACATTTTTATTCCTCACTGTCGTGTCATTAACAGCATGATACCTGACTTTAGCACAGCACCCCGAGTCTCATATGACCCTCACGACAGAGAGGAATCATTGAACTGTTATTAATCTAAAGGAGATGTATCATTTGAGGAGGATTAATTTAAATCTAATGCAGGAGGAAGGATAAACTGTGGAGGAAGGGAAAAGTGAAAACATTTTTATAGTGATTAAAAATTATAGTGAGTTAAAGATAAAAAAATAGAGGGGTTTTAAAGAATGTGGAACACTTCAAAAGCCATTCCTGAAATTTGAGTCAGAAAAAGAGTCAAAAAAAAGAGTCAGTACAAAGAGTCAGAAAGCATTTTCTAACATTCCTAGATCTCATCCCTAGTCTAGATCTCAACATTCTGGGGAATACTTGGATGTGAGCAGCTGCTAATACAAGCAACTTTTAAAACCGAATTTTGTAGGGGAGCAAAATATCCCAAGAACTTTCCTTGAGAACTGAAAGCAAGTCTCTTGAAAAGAATGGAACCTGTAATAACAAATTAATGAAAAACTGGATATTATATATCGCTGTTCTTCAGTGGGATTTTCTGTTAATACATTTTCTGCTTCGTCTTTGACACACACACAAAAGGAATCATTTTTTTTAAAGCCATACTTTACTAGAGTATATCTCTGACTTTGTGCTGTGTATGAGTTCAATAGCAGTTGCTGAAAAATTCATAGTAGTCACAGAAGGAGTCTGAAGAGAATATTCCAGTAGGTATTCATCTCTATCTACTGCAGGGCTCCAGCTTGTGTGGCAACCTGAGGGAACCCTACCTTCAGCCTCTGAGATCAACACACGCCCCCTACCTCTCCTCTTATGATTCTCAGTGGGATATGTTCTTGGAAATGTGTGTGTATACTACCAAAAAGGGCACCCCGTATATTCATAACGTTTGTACGTAGTGATTCTTCATGATGTGTATGTATGTATTTATTTATTTATGGATTTATTTATGGTTACACTTATATAGTGCCTTTCTAGATACCCAAGGACTCAATACACTCGACACATACACACACACACAAGTGAGAAGCAGCAGCCAAACGCTCACAGCGTACTCTCGACCAGGAACGGCCGTCCACCTGGAGGACTGCATCGGTCACTAGGACTTCACCCAGGACAGAGACACCATCCATATATGGGCTCACATTCATATTCACTCATTCACTCACACACTTACTGACACTCATTCACACACACACACACACACACACACACACCAGGGCAGTTATTAGAGAGAAGCTAATTCACCTCACCTCCATGTGTTTGGACTGTGGGAGGAAACCGGAGACCTGGAGGACACCCACACAGACACAGGGAGAACACGGAAACTCCACCCAGATGAGACTTGAACCCAAGATCCCAGCTCTGAGAGGAGAGTGAGCTCAGTACCGAGCCCCTGTGTTTGTACACTAAGCGAGCTCCTGATCAGTTTTAGACTAACAGCTTAGTAAACTGTTACAGAAGAATGTTACACAGGTGAAAAACCTACAGTTTCTAACATTATGGAGATGACATTTATGTCTGCTCTGTTCTCACAGCAGAGCAACCTCCCCCGGTGGTTTGTTTTCATTCAGAAGCCCTGCATCGTTTAAGGAGGAACACCACTGTGCTTGTTGACGCTTGTTGGCGCTTGTGGTTACATTCACTGTTTGAATCAACAGAGAAACTCATTTGTGACTAGATCTGTTTAGTTTTGTAGCGGTTTTGGTCTGCGTTTGCTTTTATGCGAAGTCAGTAGTCAGAGTCAGTTCAAGTATTAAGAGCAGGAATAGAACAACATCCTCAGTCCTGTTCATGCTTTTCAACATTCAGAGATTTCTCCACCGTCCAAACACCTCCAGATGCCCGGAGGTTCCTCTGCCATGCGTGAGCCAGCGACACACAGAGAAAATCCCTGAGCCGTTTCAGACCAAGACACTTTGTTTTTTCCCATTTACCCAGCCAGGGCTGTGTATAAACACTGGAGCTTTTTTCCAGCATGTAAACAGTCGGGAGAACTAGAAAATGGTGTTCCTAAATTCCTAAAAAAAAGTGTATTGGATTAAAATTGTAAGAGAGAAATAAAAGAGAGAGAGAGAGAGAGGATCTCCTTTGTACTCTTTCTGCCCTCTCTATGTAAATATGCCCCGAGTCATCCTCCTCATTTGCGGAGCAACGTGGCATTGAGCTGCCTTTCCTTGGCCTTGAAAACACTTCCACAGAATGCTACCGTAACCAATCACGCCGCCAGAAGACCTTGTTTACCCGCCCACCGGAGGGACTGAGACCAATCGCGATACAGTGTAAGCTCGTTATCCCTCCCACCGGGGGGCTACCGGAACCAATGAGTCGGTGGCTCTCGTCCATTGAGCCGTGTCGACTGGGGCGTGTGCTACAGACGCTCAGACACGCGTCCTCTGCTTAACATGTGGCGTCCACATCTGGAACTCGGCCATGGACAGACTGCTGCACAACAACAAGGTCGTTTTAAAGGCAGCCGTGAAGAATTCCAGCTCATTATTAGCCATGTCTGCATCTGCCAGCGTTGGATCTGGGGCAGGGTGTTCCTGCAAGTCCTGAATGACACATCGTCTGTAGGCATACATCTCACATTTATGGCTCTCTTGTTTTATAGATGAGCACGAAAGCAGTGTTAGGAGTCTTGCCCATGGGCACCTATCGCTGCAACATGGTGTGCTTACCCAGGCAGGAAATCAAAGCCTAGTCTTCTGAGAAGAGGACAACGGCATTAGCCTCTGTGCTACGCCAGCCACTTTGGGACTGAAATAGTTGTCACAATATAATATTGACTTTATTATAGCAGAACAAATGCAAAATCACACTCATATCCAAATGCACATTAATATTTGATGGATGCTGCTGGCTGTTTTGACCTCAAAAAACCTCAAAACTCTTTCAAAACAAAGTCACCTGTGAAGATGTTACAGTACAGTGTAGAGCGATGTAACACAACGTTCACATCAAACATTATAATACATTCTGTTGGCCCATGTGTTTCCTGATAGCAGCTCTGAATAATTTCACATAGGACACTGTTTGTTTATTATTTTTACTTATTATTAATTAAATGTAAGAAAAAGTATTTTTTTTGTGTAATGTACAATTGTATTTCAAAAAGTAAACTCTGTCATTTTATTTATATTTTGGGTCGGTGTTGTTTAGAATTAGAAATGATGATTGACCTTTTATTTGACAAAACAATTACCTAATAATTAAGAGCTTGAAAACGGCAAGTGAGATTTTAAGATGGTGATTTTGATGTTAGCGAATTTAAGTTAATTTTTAGGTTCGTTTTTAAATAAAATGACAGCTGTAATTTTTAATACGCAACAAAAACAAAAATGTGGGAGAGGATTTGAATTTCAATTTTACTTTTATATAGTTACTATTATACTTTATGCAAAAATGCTTTCAAACTAATTTAATAATACTGTGGAAAAAAGTCTGAAAATCACACGCACACAATATAAATATTAGATACTAGACGTTACAGTAAATTTCAATGTAAAAGAATTTTAAAAAAGTCTTATCTTTAGCCCAATCACAAGCTGTTTTCTGATTTAAATTTGTTTCTTCACGTAGTATTTCAGGGCGCTCCTGTGGAGATAGTCAGACATTTACCAGACCATTCATCCAGTGTAATTACCTTTTAATAATAAAATAGGAATAATATTTGATATCGTATTTAAATATTATTTTATTTCAATAACTTATCATACATTTAGTGTAGTTTTGTATCATTTCTCTTTTGCAACAAGCCAATGATCAACGCTTATGATCTGTTTGCTTGCCTTTAATGTGAATGGAAATGCACTTCCCTATCGATTTTAGTGCTGCACACAACCCAAAGATAGGGCTTGAAATTATTGGGTGTAATTAGCACTGGTGAGTCCAATATCAGAACAGTAATAATAATTCAATTTTCCCATTTATCTGGTGCTGATACTGAGCGCCGGTAATTTTGGCCAAAATAAGCAGCCTCTTCTATTCGCACACACACACACACACACACACACACACACACACACACACATTGTGAGTCTGCCCTTCTCCAGGATTACTACTAGGAAACACAAGGCTACAGTAATAATTTATTACAGCGCTTCTGAAGCCCAGGCACTGCACATTTTTTTTGTGCTTTTTCGGCTTGAACGCCCCCTGATTCAGCCTGAGGAAGGCTTGACAATTAGCTGATGAGTTGAATCATGATGTGCCAGAGCAGGGAAATCTCACACATACAAACACACACACACACAGACAAAAACACACACACACATAATTGTGCATAGCCTGGGACCCCTATAGCTCTGGGGAATTGAGACACCACTGGTTCCCCAGCACAGGTTACTGTAGAGGGTGATGAAACTATTTTTGGGTATATTGTGTGTGTGTGTGTGTGTTTGTGCTGCTTGATGTTGCTGGTGTCGGCTTGTTGAAGTGGTGCGTCACTCCAGTAGGCCAAGACTTGCTCTGATGCTAATTGGTCTTCCTAGAGCCTGCTACTGGTCTGTGTGGGATGGAACGCCATGTGTTGTTTCTGCACTCTGCAGCACACTATATGCTTTCCCCATTACTCTTAATCATAGTGAATCTTAGACTCTTGCTTTATGAAAGGGTCTGTGTGTGTGTGTGTGTGTGTGTGTGTGTGTGTGTGTGTGTGTGTGTGTGTGTGTGTATGTGCATGCCCTGGGCTAATGTTGTGGACTATATGTTATTCACTTTGACACTGTGCATTAAAAACCTGTAGAAACCTATAGAAACGTTTATAATTACTACACTGTCCATACACACTTAAAATGACGGTACTTCAAGGGTTCTTTAGTAAAGAAAATTGATCTCTGAAGAGATACAGCTGAGGTTTCCATCCCTGCATTTTTAGCAATCAAATTTTTTACTGATATTTGTAAACAGCAGTGTAGTGGAGCAGCAGGTAGTGTCTCTGTCACAGCTCCAGGGTCCTGGAGGTTGTGGGTTCTAGTCCCGCTCTGGGTGACTGTCTGTGAGGAGTGTGGTGTGTTCTCCCTGTGTCTGTGTGGGTTTCCTCCAGGTGACTGTCTGTGAGGAGTGTGGTGTGTTCTCCCTGTGTCTGTGTGGGTTTCCTCCGGGTGACTGTCTGTGAGGGGTGTGGTGTGTTCTCCCTGTATCTGCGTGGGTTTCCTCTGGGTGATTGTCTGTGAGGATTGTGGTGTGTTCTCCCTGTGTCTGTGTGGGTTTCCTCCGGGTGACTGTCTGTGAGGAGTGTGGTGTGTTCTCCCTGTGTCTGCGTGGGTAGTCTCCGGGTGACTGTCTTTGAGGAGTGTGGTGTGTTCTCCCTGTGTCTGCGTGGGTAGTCTCCGGGTGACTGTCTGTGAGGAGTGTGGTGTGTACTCTCTGTGTCTGCGTGGGTTTCCTCCGGGTGACTGTCTGTGAGGAGTGTGGTGTGTTCTCCCTGTGTCTGCGTGGGTAGTCTCCGGGTGACTGTCTGTGAGGAGTGTGGTGTGTACTCTCTGTGTCTGCGTGGGTTTTCTCCAGGTGCTCCGGTTTCCTCCCATGCTCCAAAAACACACGTTGGTAGGTGGATAGGAGACTCAAAAGTGTCTATAGGTGTGAGTGTGTGAGTGAATGTATGAGTGTGTGTTGCCCTGTGAAGGACTGGTGCCCCCTAAAGGGTGTGTTCCTGTCTTGTGCCCAGTGATTCTAGGTAGACTCCGGACCCACCGCGACCCTGAACTGGATAAGGGTTACAGACAATGAATGAATAAACAATGTTTGTAAATGTGTTTATTCTAATCAGCAGTGATGGGTTGTGCCTTGTTCCTAAAACCATACAAACTCTTTACAACTTCCCTTTGAATGGCCGTTGTGTTTGATATGCAAATATGAGTTTTGGGGCATCACAAACACACTGATCTTAAAAAGTCTGATGTTGTTTATTGTGCTGCACAGAGAGGGAAATGAATAGTACGTTTTGAAAATGATTAGATAGCATGTCAGAATTTCAAGAAATGTAAACAATATATGTTTTTTCCACTATATGGGCCTTTTAAAGTCTAGAATGTAAAACCTTTCCATTAGAACTTGACAAAATACTAAGAAAAATCAATAGCACCTAATGGTTGTTGTGCACAGAGGTAATGGAAAAGGATGGCTAACGTCTGTCTAGAAGGTGGAAAAATGTGTCTCTTTCTTATAGCTAACCAGAGGACACTGAAGTTGGCTTTAATTTAGAAATCATAACGAGCCAGGTGGCCTCAACAGCGAGCCGATGGTAAAGACCACAGTGAAGACAAAAATCACAGTGAAATGACTTGATTTAATTGTGTACATAAATTCCAAGTTAAAAAAAACCCACATTCCTCCAGTTAATCCACCAGAAATTAAAGTAAAGTGAACTGAATAGCGCTATTTGGTGAATGGAGGCTAACAGACTTATTGTGTATTGTGTATTTAAATTCAGCACATCACAGATTTCAGTGAAAGAACCGTCCTTTAAGTCTAGCTCTGTAGTTAATTTACCGTTTTTTATCATTATTTTTTCCTAAAAGGCGTATTGTTTTAAACTGATATTGGTATCAACCAAAAATGCTAGATCTTATATTAAATGGAAAAAAATTAAATGATTTCATTTGAATTCTGTAATAAAAATAAAACCTAAAATAACACACATTCACATTTGTTGCTAGCAGTGTACTTCTTCCTGTGGGCGTCCTGTGGACTTCCTGTAGACTTCCACTTTTGAGTAATAGCATGACCTCATATATTTTAAATGCATATTTTAAGTTTGGTCAAAAATTTAACCTAGATTTTCTCACTTACCAACTGTTCAGCTGAAACACCTTTTGTGGATAACTGTTGCCTCTTTAGCTTAGGGCTAGGGAAAGAGGTAAAAAAAAATAATAGTGTACAAATAAGTGTAAAGTAATTTTTGTGTATTGTATAATCATATTTCAAAATGTAAACTCTGTCATTTTATTTATATTTTTGGTTGCTGTTGTTTAGAATTAAAAATGACAATTGACATTTTATTTGACAAAACAATTACCTAATAATTAAGAGTTTGAATACGGCAAGTGAGATTTTAAGATGGTGATTTTGACGTTAGCGACTGTGAATGTGCCAAATTAATACTTCATTTTTAGGTCTGATTTTAAATAAAATGTCAGCTGTAATTTTTAATACGCAACAGTTACAAAATGAAAAAAAAGTGGGAAAGGGTTTGAATTACAATTATACTTTATACAAAAATGCTTTCAAAGTAATGTATAAATCTAATAAAATGTACTCATTAGATCTCATTAAATATGTAATATTTAATAACATCATACGTACACAATATCAATATCAGATGCAGTAAATTTATTTATTTATTTATTTATAAAAATCTTATACATAGTAAATTTCAATGTATAAGAATTAAGTCTTATTTTATGTCTTTAGCCCAAATCAGAAGCAGTTTTCTATTTTTTTAACAGAAGATCTTAACGTAGTATTTCAGGACACTCCTGTGGAGACAGTGGGACATTTATCAGCACATTCCTCCAGTGTAATTACCTTTTAATAATAAATAGAAATAATATTTGATATCATATTAAAATATTATTTTGTTTCCATAGTCATACATTTTCTGTAGTTTTGTTTGTGTATAACTGTTGCCTCTTTAGCTTAGCGCTAGGGCTAGATGTAACAAATAATAGACCTCACTAGCCATTCTGGTATCATTTTCTAACAAAACACAACCTCAAAATTTCTTACAAACCACATCCAGGAGTACAGTAAGGTTGCTGTTATCCAGACCACAGCGGGCATCCATTTTTGATTCAGATTTTAGATCCATTTAGTTGTGCTGGATTTCTCCTGTCATAAATACATGGGGTTGAGAGAAATCTAGTGTCTCTTTTAGTCACCACACTAGCTCTGTGTCTGCTAGCTGTGTTAACATTTCAGTGTTTAGGCTTCAACACTAAACTAAAGAAGCCAAAATCAGACACTGGACACCTACCCTGACGGATTAGCTCTGTCCGGGGGTTGGTAGAAAAATGTGATTTGAATTTTTCAGTCAGTTCTTTTCCTGAACAGGTTCAATTAAAAACTGAATTTTTAAACATTTGTGGATTTTTAAACTCAGTATTAAACTGATTTAAAAATGTTCCAGCACTAGAACTGTAAACAATAAGTTGGAAGTGTACCACGGGTAGTAGTCATTACACAATGGTAATGTAATTACAGTGACACAAATTTGACTTAATCAAACAATTAACTCGTCAAACAATATTTGAACAAAACATGTGAATGCCTTGTTTTCTCAAATGGATTATGGGTAAAATGAATGGACGTGTGTGTAGGCTGCATAGAAGACTATGTCAATAGGCTCAGTTTGTGTGTGTGTGTGTGTGTGTGTGTATGTGACTTTTATGGATGTGTGAGAAAGCAGGAGTGTGTATGTGTGTTCTCTCTCTCTCTCTCTCTCTCTCTCTCTTTCTGTGTGTGTGTGTGTAGTTATGTAATGGTTTCCAGAAATGCTTAGAGGAGGACTTGTAATGACCGTCCCTGAACAGGATGGCTGTTTAGCATAAATAATGCAGCGTAATGGATCACAGAAAAGCCGATTAGACAGACCTGATGAGGGGAGCACCTATTAGTCACCTTAGTGCTTTCACTCCCCCTCTTTATTATTCCTATCATCTGTTATGAAGGTAAACTTGCACTGTATTTATAAGTTGAATATGAGAGTGATATATTACACTGACACAGTTCTTACTTTCTGTTCAGTTTTGACAGTGACTTTTGAAATTAAATAGTTAATTCATTACATAAATTACACACAAATTAATCACGGTTTTAGTGTTTGCTTTCTGCAGTCTTTTCTAAAGCTGTAATTTGCCACTTTTAAACAGTACATACATTCAGTGTCGACATTATCAGCTCCTCCTACGATGTACATTCACTTCACTGTTCTACAATTCCCAAAAGTAGTCTGTCTGTTGCGCTGCGTTCTTTGTACGCCCACTTTGACAGTCTTCTTCAATGGTCATGTCCCCAGCTGGACCACAACTGAGCAGGTAATATTGGGGTTCCAGATCATTCTTTGAGCTGCAATGACTCCTAGCCCTTTTCCACCAAAAAAAGCAGGTTCTTGAACTGGTTCTGTTAGGGTTTATAAGAACCGTGGCGCTTTTCTGCGAACCAGCCGTGTTTACACCAGTTTTAGTGGAAACCCAGGATACGTTACAGAACACGGCATCAACAGGGGGCGCTGCACAGCGGCAGTAAACAGAAGAGAGTAGTCGGCGGAGCGTGTAGACGACATGTGAGTGTTTGTGCTGTTGTTACAGACAGAGGTTTTCTCTAAAAAACAAACATGGATCAACCTTTGGCGATAAGGAGACTTCACTGTGTGCTCCTCGTGGGTGTCGCCATCGCTCCTTACTCTTGTAACTAACCTAGAACTCACGGTTCGTGCTAAACAATATACTAGTACCTAAAACCTACTAACGAACTGTTTTGGGTTCTGGAGCCTGTTTTTGTTGGTGTTAAATGCACTGAGAGATTCAAAATTAGGTTTGTGAACCAGAACGGTGCCTGTTTCATGTTGGTGGAGAAGTGCTATCTGATGTAGAGGTGGTGTGTTAGTGTGTGTTGGTATGAGTGGATCAGACACAGCAGTGATGCTAGAGTTTTTATTTTAGTGTAGCAGAATCACTGCGAGAACAGACTGAGAACAGTCCACCATCCTAAAATATCCAGCTGTGTCCTGTGACCCCTGATGAAGGATAAGAGGAGGACCAGCATCAACTGTGCAGTGACAGATTAGACACCGTCTCTGGCTTCATATCATTTTTCTACAAAGATGAGTGTGTCTAAAAGAGTGGACAATGATTGGGCACCGTGTTAAAAAGTCCAGCGGCACTGCTGTGTCTGATCCGCTTATTACAATGCAACACACACTAACATGATGTCACCATATCAGCATCAACCACCCATGTAGTTCTTACTCTGTGGTGGTCCTGTGGGAGAACTGACCATTGAAAAAGAGGATGAAAGAGGGTTAAGAATGTATAAAGTGCAACAGATAGACTGCAGTCTGCAGAAGTACAAAGTGCACTTATGGTAAGTGTGGCTCATAAAATGGACAGCGAGTGGACACACACGGGTGCCATTTTAATGGCATGGCTAATTGGTGTATTACCTCCTCCAAACACACTGGTGAGAAGTGGCAGCCAAATGTACACAGCGTCCTCTCGACCAGGAACGACCGTCCACCTGGAGGACTGCATCAGTCACTAGGGTTTCACCCAGGATAGAGACACCATCCATATCAGGGTTCACACACATTCACTCACACAGACAGACATCCATTCACACACACACACCAGGGACACTTATTAGAGAAGCAGTTCACCTAAATGGACTGTGGGAGGAAAGTGGAGCCCTGGAGGAAACCCATGCAGACACAGGGAGAACATGGAAACTCCACCCAGATGGGCCTTAAACCCAAGATCCCAGCTCTGAGAGGAAAACAGGCTCACCACCAAGCCCCCCGTGCTGATTCTTATATTTTAAACATGCTGCAGAGAATGTAGTTTTATGAACCTTGCACATTTGGTAGAGATTAGCATAGCTGCGTACAGAGAACAGCTGTGTGAACCTCAAGGGCAGGATTGGCCCTGGGGGTTAAGGATTCGCACAATTCAACCAAAATAAAGCTGTAACGTTGCAACATTGCATGTATGTTTACTCACACACCAGTGCCTGAGTTACCTGTTCGTGTTTACAGACCAGGAACACCCTGTTATGATGACTGATCCTGAAAGTGCTTGAAGAACTACAGTTGCTTCAGGGTGGATGTTTATGTGCAGGCTTTTAGCTGGCGGATGCAAAAGGAATGATGATAGCTAACATTACAGCTGGGAAATCATCATTACAATAGAGGGAATGGATTACTCAAATGACTAAAATTACCCTTCAGATGAGGAGGACCCAAATTAAAAGCTAAAGTGGCTATCTAGCTCTCTAGATACTTTACAATTTACAGGCTTCTTTTCTTTGCCTTTGAGGATAAATCAAGCCTCTGGAGTCCATTTGGTTGCAAATGAAGATTTAGAGTGTTTTCAGCGTGATTTTGTTGGATGTAAGTGACAAGAGTTCAATGCTACCTTGTTACTTCACTGATTAGCAGCTAGGCTAGCAGTCAGGACTGGTTGACAGAGCACGGATTCTCAGTGGGTGGTAGATAGAGATTGCTGATGAATAAAAGCTTGAAAATTATATAATGAATTCATAAAATCATGATATATATTACCACAAATTCAGCTTTAATAGCCCTGAGTGCACGTTTAGCATGTGTGCAGTGCAATTACTGGGGACTAATAGAGACACAAAGAACTCTAAATGCAAGAATGAGAGTTTTTAACCTCTGTTTGCTTTGTAAACAGTGTAATGGAATCCGCTGTTTACAGTGCTGGTTCCACGCGGATGCAGAACTCCTAAGGCGTCTTGAGAGCTAATCCACACAATAATATACAACAAAAAGAGTAGGTGTTAAAGGTGGAATTGGAGCTGATCACACAGGCACAGGATTCATATCCCAGGATCTTTTCCTTTTCTCCTCTCAGGTCGCAGAGTTTCCTCGCAAGAGCACGGCAAGAGGGAACACATGCTACTCTGAATAAGAAGCAGATGAGAAAAAGAAATTGCAGGCGCATTGCATCAGTAGATACAATAGAAGCGAATATGCTATGGCCCTCGGTGTGCCACCCATCAGTAACAGAGCGCGGCTTTATAACACTTGTTTCCTTTTGTTTACCTTGTTATTTGCAGCACAGATCCATATTGTGGCCCTGGATTAAGCCTCGTCATGGTCTTAATTACACAAGCAGCGGGGGGGTTCTCCATGTTTTTGTGGCCGGCATTTCAGGCTGTTTGTTTTCAAAAGGGATCTCACTTGATGTTACATTTAATCTTCCGACTTGGTATTCACTGTATGGCCAAACGTGTGTGTACACATGCTTATCCAACATTGACTTTTTGCCCCTTGATTCAATAGGCATTCATCTCCTGGAAATATTTTTTATTAGCTGGAAATTATCAGTGAGGATTTAATAGCATTCAGCCACGAGAACTAAAGCCTGACATTGAGCATGGAGACCTAGGGTTGCAAAGGGGTTGCAAAATTACAGGTAACTTTCCATGGGAACTTGAGCTCGGGAGCTTTGGAAATGTTCCAAAATGTAAACTTTCCATGGAAGTTTTGGGAACTTTGGGAATTTAAGGTCATTTATTGGAATTAATTGGAAATATTGGGTAATTTAAAGGAATTATATCATACAAGAGGGCGTCACCGTGGAGCAGCAGGTGGTGTCTCTGTCACAGCTCCTGGGTCCTGGAGGTTGTGGGTTCGAGTCCGGCTTCGGGTGACTGTCTGTGAGGAGTGTGGTGTGTTCTCTCTGTGTCTGCGTGGGTTTCCTCCGGGTGACTGTCTGTGAGGAGTGTGGTGTGTTCTCTCTGTGTCTGCGTGGGTTTCCTCCTGGTGACTGTCTGTGAGGAGTGTGGTGTGTTCTCTCTGTGTCTGCGTGGGTTTCCTCCGGGTGACTGTCTGTGAGGAGTGTGGTGTGTTCTCTCTGTGTCTGCGTGGGTTTCCTCCGGGTGACTGTCTGTGAGGAGTGTGGTGTGTTCTCTCTGTGTCTGTGTGGGTTTCCTCCGGGTGACTGTCTGTGAGGAGTGTGGTATGTTCTCTCTGTGTCTGCATGGGTTTCCTCCGGGTGACTGTCTGTGAGGAGTGCGGTGTGATAGAAAAGCACCAAGTAAATGAGGTTCTCCAGTGACTGGCATTCCATTTTATTATAACTAGCTTAGGGTTTATTTAAAAAACCCTTAAAATTGGTACATTTGTAAATAACAAGTGAGAAGAATTTTTTAATTACTGGATTCATTACGAGTTCCACAAAGGAAAAGCACTGTGAAAGCAAATGCATTGGTTTGTTCTGTTCCTGGGATAATGTTCTAACCAGACACATGTGTGAGTTTTGGTTTAGACAGTTAATTTAAAGTTGGTGATTTCAATGTTAGCGATTGTGAAAATAGTGTTTTAAGACCTCATTTTTATTTATTTATTTATTAGTTTTTAATAATATGTCACTTGTCATTTTTAATACTAGACAACAGTCACACTAAATGGCCAAAAAATGTAGACACCCAAACCTCACACCCATATGCGTTTACAGAAGATTTCATTCTAAAACCACTGCCATTAACAGGGGGTTTACTGCAGTGACAGCCTCCACTCCTCTGTCAAGAATAGATTTTTAGAAACACAGCTGCAGGGTTTCAGTTCCATTCAGCCACGTAAACATTAGTGAGGGCACCGATGTTGAAGATAAGGCCTGGCTCACACTCGGCCAAACGTGTCGGATGGGGTTGAGGTCAGGGCAGGTCTGCGCAGGCTGGTCAACGTGCTTCACACCAAACTCGACAAACCATATCTTTATGGCCCTCACTTTGTGCATGAAGGCATTGTCTTGCTGGAAATAGCCTCAAACGCTTCTGACAAACATTCACAGGCTGTCTGACATGTAGTCCATGCTAAATTGACCAGAGCTATCAGGGCTGTGTCAGTTGCACTCTCACTGGCTGTCCAAATTTTGTTTGTCAAATTAATTGCTGTCTGGAACTCTCCGCAAGCTGTTGCAATTTTTTCAGGGTGAAAATAATTAATCTTTTGGAGCAAAATGTAGCCACTATCTATTTGACTTGAAACATTATCGGCACATTTCTGGTTTGTTTCAACGGTGTATGTTTCTGTTGTAGCACACATTGGTCAATTTATATATCAATCCAATAACCCTTTTCCCTTTACTGAAGCTAAAGGATCCCAACCCTTAACTTCAATAACAACCCAAGACAGTCATCTCTCCGCCACCAAATTTTGGAACTAAGCTTCTAAGCAGATGAAGTTCTCCTGGCTTTCGTCCACCAGGCTGCCAGATAGTGAGGCATGATTCATCAGTTTAGGGATTTACAATGTTAAAGCCAATGCTTGTGTGTTTTAAACCACAGCGGTTGATGTATAGCATTGTGCATGGATCTAAATAACTGGCCTAATAAGTCCAAAAATAAATAATTTGGATAAATATTCATTCAAATATCCATTTATTGTCTGTAATCCTTATCCAGTTCAGGGCGGTGGTGGGTTCGGGGCCTACCCAGAATCACTGGGCACAAGGTGGGAACACACCCTGGAGTGGGCTCCAGTCCTTCACAGGGTGACACACACACATTCACTCACAGTCGTACGGTTTTGGACTGTGGGAAGAAAGTAGGAGTACCTGGAGGAAACCCACGCAGACACAGGGAGAACACACCACACTCCTCACAGACAGTCACCCGGAGGAAACCCACACAGACACAGGGAGAACACACCACACTCCTCACAGACAGTCACCTGGAGAAAACCTACGTAGACACAGGGAGAACACACCACACTCCTCACAGACAGTCACCCGGAGGAAACCCACGCAGACACAGGGAGAACACACCACACTCCTCACAGACAGTCACCCAGAGGAAACCCACACAGACACAGGGAGAGCACACCACACTCCTCACAGACAGTCACCCGGAGAAAACCCACGTAGACACAGGGAGAACACACCACACTCCTCACAGACAGTCACCCGGAGGAAACCCACACAGACACAGGGAGAACACACCACACTCCTCACAGACAGTCACCCGGAGGAAACCCACGCAGACACAGGGAGAACACTCCACACTCCTCACAGACAGTCACCCGGAGGAAACCCACGCAGACACAGGGAGAACACACCACACTCCTCACAGACAGTCACCTGGAGGAAACCCACGCAGACACAGGGAGAACACTCCACACTCCTCACAGACAGTCACCCGGAGGAAACCCATGCAGACACAGGGAGAACACACCACACTCCTCACAAACAGTCACCCAGAGGAAACCCACGCTGACACAAGGAGAACACACCACACTCCTCACAAACAGTCACTCAGAGGAAACCCACGCAGACACAGGGAGAACACACCACACTCCTCACAAACAGTCACCCAGAGGAAACCCACGCAGACACAGGGAGAACACACCACACTCCTCACAAACAGTCACCCAGAGGAAACCCACGCAGACACAGAGAGAACACTCCACACTCCTGGGGAGTGGGGAAACTTGGGTCCTGGCATTCATGTGGACGGTACATGTACCACCTACACAAACATTGTTGCAGACAAAAGTACACCCCATTCCAGCAAAAGTACGCACCCTTCCACACTGCAAAAAGATGCTTCGACAAAGAGGTCAAGGTGTTGCCATGGCCTCCACAGTCTCCTGATCTCAGTCTGATTGAGCATCTGTGATGTATGTGAAAAATATGTCTGATTCATGGAGGCCCAATACTTAAAGGATCAGCTGCTGCTGGTTACATCCGGTGCCAGACACCACAGGACACCTTCAGAGGTTTTATGGAATCCATGCTTCGATGGGTCAGAGGTGTTGTGGTGGTACGAGGTGGGCCTCTACAATATCAGGTGATAGCAATGTCAGGGTTGATCGCTGTATATAGGAAAGACAAAGTCTACAAACAAAAATGCAGGCTTCAAAACTGCTGCTACTACGGCACAAAGCTCATAAGCAACTGGATTTCAGATGACTTTATGTAAACTCAGCACTATTGCAGATGTTTGATGAGTTGCAGTTTATTTGTTGCTAACTGACGGGATTAAACCTTGGGAAAAAGATACATGATCCTCAGAGCTCTGCACAAAACAGAATAAACAAGTGTGTCCTTGCTAACGGGGTATATTTTAGGGTCCCCTAAAACCTGCCCGTCTTAAATCAACACCGTTAGTGATAATCTGACACTAATAGTGTTGATTAAACACTGGCACATTTGCTGTGTGTGACTTTTCTCAGAGGTGATGCCAAAAGTAGTATGACATTGTTGACATAAAAATAAAAATGATAGTTACAAAACGTATCACAAAAAAGCAGCTACAACAGCTTCAAGATTAATGTCAGAAACCTCCAAGAATGGAGATAGAATATTAAAATAATAAATAAATAAATAAAAAATAAGGGTGGGTTGAGTAACTGTTGTAAATATAACTATAGAATCTTAATTAATAAACTGTGATATTAATTGAAAACCTTATTTTTATTAATAAAAGATGCAAGTAATTCATTTTTAAGTTTTGAAGGATTGTATTCCCCCCTCATATTCCTCACAGTGGTTTGCTCCGCTGCCTCCAGGACCAGCCAGGGTTGCCAGGTCTGTGTACTTTAAATGATATTGGGTATTTTTTAATGATCACAATGTTGGTCACAGGTCACGTTTTTGCGCTGTTTATAATGTTATAGTTAAATTGCCTTCATGAGGGTTTTTCATTAAGTATCTGTTAGATGAGATCACGCCACTGTGCCCATCGTGTGCCGTCCACAGACTTTCCTGTCTCTGCTTCAGGAAGTGGTCTTAAAACATTGTACTGTTTAATGTCGCCCCAACACTGGACTCAAAACAGCAGATGCAGCCAAAAATGCCTTTCATTCTCAAGCAAATTATTCAAGAAAAATCCAATTGATCTGTGGTTGTCATAATTTTATTTTCAAGAAAGTTTTTTTTAAAAATCACATCGACCCTCAACTGGATTAAGTGGAAAAAATGATGATGATGAAGTTTAAAAAAATGACAGCTGCCAGCTCCTGTGTGTGTGTGTGTGTGTGTCTGCATGTGTTTATGTGTATGTGTGTGTGTGTGTGTGTGTGTCTGTGTGTTTATGTGTAAGTGTGTGTGTGTGTGTGTGTGTGTGTTTTGGCCGTCAAGCAGATGCCGAATGTACATTTTATAATATAATTTTGGGTTGCCTTGCAATTTTGCACACTTATAAATGGTGTTGTGGCTGAAAAAAGGTTGAGAAATGCTGCTCTCGAATAAGAGGAAAATGACTATTTTTTCAGGAACGACTATTCTTTTTCTGTAATTGAGGATCTATGTGTTTGCTCTGGCAAATGACAACGGTTCAGCTCTAAAACGGGTAACCCAGGCTGTCTAGATCCAGACATTTGTGGCGTTTCAGTCTGAGAGTGCATGCTGTTTCCACTTCCCGAGCCCGAATGGAGCGGCCGAATAATCGCAGCTGCATTTGCTCAGCGGAATAAAACTGGAGAATAAGGGCCCTGATGCCCGCGCATGCTAATCAGCTCAATCTGCGATTTGTATCGTAAAGTTGGTCTTAGAACTCGCTTGGAATCTTGAGCTGCTGCTCTTTCATGCAAAATAGTCCACCTGTCAGAAAGTGGGGATAAAGAGTTGAGCTGAAGATTTTCTGTGATTGTGGAGCTTGGGGTTGGTTTCTTAGACCAAAAAAGAGCATTGTGAATCCTATCAGAAGCTGACACTGTGATATTCACGCTACCTCTTCACAGTCTTTACAAAGTCTCATTGGGATGCTCCTGAAATTTTACTGAACTCTATGAACATATCCTATGTAAGAAATTTCTCTCTTTTGTAATTAGTTCCATGACCTCCATAAATACAATTAGAATCATGTTATTGGCCACTGAGCTGCATTTAGCCCAATCCGTGCAGTGAAACACACATTTACACACACACCAGTGAACACTAGGGGGCAGTGAGCAGGGCCCGGAGCGGAGGGCGGCCCTAGCCACGGCGCCCGGGGAGCAGTTAGGGGTTAGGTGCCTCGCTCAACGGCACTTCAGTCACGACCTGCCGACTCTGAGGATGGAACCAGCGACCTTCCTGTTACACGCCCAGTTCCCAACCCTATAACCCTATGAAATCCTAACCCAAACAACATGGCTATTGTGATGAATTAATGTCACAATACATGGGTATCATACCAAAACAGCTGCACCCAGGATATAGTGCAAACACCCTTATATTTAATGACTTCAGCTACTTTAAGGTGCACACATTGTGGACACAGATGTTCAGTTGTGCATACGCAGCTCGTATAATCTCCACAGAAAAGCAGGACATGAAATGAGATGCTCTGGAAGAGCCACACATAAGCCTAAAATCATCATGCACAGTGCCAAGCATGTGCAAGATAGTTACAATCCCCCCTCCCACCACCAACACCACCACCACCCTTCACTGCATTCTGAGAAGTGATGCATCTCCATCCAACGCTTTTGGTATGAGTTGGAGTGGTGTTTGTGATCCACAACTAATAATCCTACATCTGTAATTCTCTCATGGCTGACTTCCATTAAATCCTGCCAGAAATGTTCCAGCATCCAGAGTAAAGCCTTCCCAGAAGAACAGAGGCTGTTACCACAGTGAAGGGGGCGAACTAAGTATTTTATTCCCTTGAATTCAGAAGAATTTTGGATGAGGTAAGGTCCACCAACACACTGTAACAATATTTCCCATAAGTCCAGTTGAGATATAATTAAATCCAAAAGCTTTGTTCTAGAATTTTCCTCTGAGGTTCTTATTCATGTTCTTAGAGAGTTTCCCTGACCCCCAGCTCATTCATTAAGGGTCTGAACCCAGAATCCTGTAAAGCTGCTTTCAGGACAATGTCTGTGGTTAAAAGCCCCTTTGAACGGAACTGAATTGATTTGAACTGAATCTAACAATGTGTCTTTGTGCCTTGATACTTGGGAAAACCCAGCCCTGATTAATTTAACCAGGGAATACTGTCATATTTAACTCATTACAGTCTTCCCGTGGAGTTCAGTACACCTGCCCGTGCTGGTCGTATTAAAATGGGTAAAGAATGTGTTTCACCCATGAACATGTTTTCTATAGGTGTATAAAAAAAGCGTGGAGGTTCTTTACATGTGTCAGTTCCACCTGCATCGGCACCTGCACCAGCTCAACACACAATAATATGCCACCACCGCACCAGTGTCACTGCAGCGCTGAGAATGGTCTAACAACCTGCTCTGTGGGGGTCCCCTAAGGGACTATTGAAGAACAGGTTGAAAGGAGTCTAATAATGTGTACCGAGCCACTGATGGACTATGGTTTGTTATTGTAGGGATACAAATTGCTCCTTTATGATCAGTGACTGTAGAAATGAGGTCCGAAAAATCCATGTGATTGCCTTCAAAAATAATGTGTGACACAAGACAAATCTTGGAATTCTCTGCTTTCTGAAATGAAAGGTTTGTAGTTGTACATTTTGATACTGAAATGACAATGAGGTGTGTTTGTTTTTTTTTTTGTTTGAAGTAACAGTGGAACCCCTAATTGTGCCATAAAACCATTTTAAAAGTTTCTTGCAAGAAGACAATGGCACATTTATGGCGCTCTTCTATTGCATGGTACCTACTCGTCTCAGCACGACTCTACTCTGATTCTTTGCTTTTTGCTTTGGCAGATTTGGCACCTGGAGCCGGGTACTTATTTAATACCTGAACTGAAACCCATGCGGACACAGGGAGAACACACCACACTCCTCACAGACAGTCACCCGAAGGAAACCCACGCAGACACAGAGAGAACACACCACACTCCTCACAGACAGTCACCCGGAGGAAACCCACGCAGACACAGAGAGAACACACCACACTCCTCACAGACAGTCACCCGGAGGAAACCCACGCAGACACAGGGAGAACACACCACACTCCTCACAGACAGTCACCCGGAGGAAACCCACGCAGACACAGGGAGAACACACCACACTCCTCACAGACAGTCACCCGGAGGAAACCCACGCAGACACAGGGAGAACACACCACACTCCTCACAGACAGTCACCTGGAGGAAACCCACGCAGACACAGAGAGAACACACCACACCCCTCACAGACAGTCACCCGGAGGAAACCCACGCAGACACAGGGAGAACACACCACACTCCTCACAGACAGTCACCTGGAGGAAACCCACGCAGACACAGAGAGAACACACCACACTCCTCACAGACAGTCACCTGGAGGAAACCCACGCAGACACAGAGAGAACACACCACACTCCTCAGGGACACACTTGCCAATCATGATGAAATGCAGACATCCAGCACAAACTAACCATCTGTAAAATCTCCAGCTACAGTGGAGATCACGTTTGTTTTTATCCGACTCGTAAAATTATGATGTGGTCTTATGAAGAGGTTCAGACGCTCCTTTGATAGCTGGCAATGAGCTGGATGGTAGCTGGATGGAGCTGAAGTAAACAACACTTAACATTAGCAGCTACATTATGTGGGGGAGCTGTGCCAGTGGAAAACCAATTCCCTTAGAATTATTTAGAGGATGTTTAAAGGCAGCCTTAAAGGCGAATTTCACTTAAGGTGTTTTATGCAGCCGGGCACAGGGACTGAAAAGTGAGTAGAGTCGAGCGGAGTCAGTAGAGTAAGTGCCATGCTGTGGAAAAGCACCATTATACATTCTTTACTAAAGACCCCCATGAAGAACCCTGTTTTATGGGAGAGACAAAACCGAGCTGACTCTGAATAAAAGCAGTGATGACTACTCTATTGGAAAGGGTTAACACTAGATGTCGGGACATGTTTGGTGCAGAGTTGATGGCATTCAGCCATATGATCATTAGTGATGAACTGCTGAGTCTACAGTGGTGGGACAATAATGTTTTATAAAATGAGGCGCCACTTTGGTGTGTAACTGTTATTAAATGTTCACAAACTTCAGAAAGCTCTTTGTTGATGGAGAAAATTCCTTAAAAGAACATGGTGTTTTTTGGCAGATTGCCAAGCCCTATGTTTAGAGACTGAGTTTACACCTAATTACAGCTGATTTACACTTGTTGAGATAAGGATCATTCTGATATGGAGCTGGATTCTGGGCCAGAGGAAGCTGTGCAGTGTTGTGTCTGGCTGCTGCTGTGGGTAATGTTTGTTTGTTGTGCTGTTGAGGACTTGGCCGTAGATCAGTGCGAGCAGCGCGCGTTGGTAGCACGGTGGCGGATAAGAGGTAGAGCTTCAAACAGCAGATGAGAGAGAGAGAGTGAGAGAGAGAGAGAGAGAGAGAGAGAGAGTGAGTGAGTGAGAGAGAGAGAGAGTGAGAGAGAGAGAGAGAGAGAGAATATTGGTGTTGAAGGAGAGAGACAGATAGGATGGAGTGAGAGAGAGAAAAAGAGATTGTTCATAATGAAGGGATGAGAAAGATTGTTGGTAATGGAGAGAGAGAAAGAGAGAGAGAGAGAGAGAGAGAGGTACTGTAAATGATGGAGTTAGAGTGAGAGAGAAAGAAATTGTTAATAATGGAGTGACAGAGAGAGAGAGAGAGAGAGAGAGAGAGAGAGAGAGAGAGAATGAAAGTCACCCTCGTCTTGGCGTCGCTCACTCTCTGAAAACCCTGAGTTAGACAGGCAAAGTCAGGGAAAGGACACAACTGGGTGTCTACAGTCTCCAGAAACTCTCTCTCTCTCTCTCTCTCTCACTCTCTCTCTCTCTCTCTCTCTCTCTCTCTCTCTCTCTCTCTCGCACACACATACTCTCTCTTTTTTCAGTTCCCTTGGAAAGAAACACACACTCGTTCAGTGAAGACAGGAGGCAAGCGTAGACTCCACACAGCTCTTGTATAAATAAAAGAAATGTAACCTGCAGCAGCAGGATTTCTCTCAGCCTTGTAAGAGCGCACATACACTTAAAGAGTGTATCCAGCGCTACATTACAGCCTTAAAAATAAAAGTGCCAAAAAGAGGTCTTTGAAGCCATGCCAGAAAGAAAGATGCCTTAAAGAACCTTTCAGAAGCCAACATCTCAGTAAAGTCCCGGAAAGCGTAGTGTGCGTTAGTAAGCAATTCTGCAGAAAGTGTGTTGGCCACTTAATGAGAAAACCTTGTGCATTGCTACAGAAAATAATTAAGCAATTGTAATAATTGTAATAATAATGAACTAATTGCTGAGCTGTGGCTGCTTTGTTGTCATGGAGCAATCTTTTTTTTTTTAGTTTTACGTCTATAGTCTACTTACTGAGCTTGTTTTATTTGGGACACAAATCTAGGTGACGTCTTGTTCTCAGCGCTGCAGTGATACTGACGTGGTGTGTGGCTACATTCACGACTGTAATACAAATAAAAAAAACACTTTTCATAAAATTCAGAAGAGGATTTTTCACCATCTACTGCTCTCCAGTTCGTTTGAACGCTCAAAACTGGTCTAATGTGTTTATGAAGCCTTACTATGTGTAAATGGGTAAAAAACAAAGTATCTAGGTCCGGTAGGCTAGGCTTCCTCACTCTTTGCTCATGGAAGGGTCATCTGGAGCTTATTAGACAATGGAGAGAACTGCAAATGGTGAAAAGCATGAACTGAGATGGGGATGTTGCTCATTTCCTGTTCATACGTGGATAATGTTGACTTATTTTTGTTGTTTCGGATCACTTACGGTGGAAATGCTTCCAAACTTGCGAGCCAGCTAACTACCGACAAAACGATTTTGTGGTAATTCAAATTTACCGACACTTTAAATGTCAGACACGTACAAACAACAGTCATTTTTCTCCTCAAACACACTGTTTCACCTTAAAAAACCTTGAGATTCTGAATGTAAACAAACCAGAGAGAGCTGTGTTTCCCCACAATCAAGTTCCCTTTAATGGATTAGACACAGCAGTGCTCCTGGAGTTTTCAAACCCTGTGCCATCTCACTTCTACCTCGTTGGTGGCCTATTCTCAGTCCAGCAGAATAATTAAGGCTTGACAAAGCATGGTAGTTCATGTGAGAGAGTTTGATAGTGTGTGTCAAGTTTGTACTTTGGTTTATAAGTCCTCTTACATATAAACAATCCAGCAGCACTGCTGTGTCTGATCCTCTCATTCAAGCACAAGACACTGCACAACAACCACAGGTTCACTGCAGCGCTGGGAATGATCCAACAGCCAAATAATACCTGCTCTGTGCTTGTTCTGTGGGGGTTGTGAGCATTGAAGTGCACTGTGAATGAGGGCTAATAAACTATGCAGAGCAACAGATGGACTACATTCTGTAATTGTAGAACTACAAAGTGCACCTCAACGGTAATGGAGCTGATAAAATGGACAGTGAGTGTAGGAGCAAGGAGGGTGGCTTTAATTTTCTGGATGATTAATGTATATTTTATTCATGTGTACACACTGGAAAGTGAATTCCCTGCATGTTTTATTTTTCCACAGAACATTCCGGCCTAACTCATCACATCTGCTTTATGGAGATGCAGATTATTCCTTGATAAACTGTTCCGCAATGCTGACTGCGGCATTGGAACGCAGTTCCTGAAAAGGAAGTGTTGTCATGGATATATCAGAGATTTCACAGCAGCCCTTTGGCTGGCTCCCCCTCATATGTTATTCCATTTCGCCAGTGGCAGTAATAACCTATTAACTCAGGACTTCACCGGAATACATTGAAAGTCAAATGATGTTAAAATGACGTTTAAGCAAATTCTCAAAAAAAAAAAAAAATTAGAGAGAGAGGAAAACGATTGCTTCAGAGCCTTCAGACATACCACAGCAAATAACACTCTCTAATTTTGTCTGTTACCGTTAGCAATAGCAAACATTATTGACTTTCACTGGCCTTTTTTAGCACAGCTGTATTCTTACAGGTAATTGCAGGTGGACTTACTGATCTGTTGCTAAGCTACGCAGCAACACCGGGTCCTCTGAGCACGCTATGCTTACCCGCTTGTACAAAAGTTTTAGACACTGCTTTTAATGAGTGATTTCAGCTGCTTAAATGTGCACCTACTGTGGACGCTATCAATAAATGACACAAAATGCACGGCATATTTTACAGCCTAATCTCCACAGAAAGCAGTATTGATCGATAGAATGGGGCTCTCTAAAGAACTGGCATGCCCAATGTTCCCCATGGTCAATGCCAAACATCAGACAGAGGGGGGTAAACATCCCCAGCGTTGGGCTGCAGAACAGTAGAACCGAGTAGTGGAGAAAATGATCTAGAGTGGTCCTCGTGACCCAGAACTAACATCAGTACATGGGTTGCAGGTGTTAAAAAATTGTTTTATTGTTTCTTTCAACACATTTAGTTCTCATTTAGTCATTAAAATGAAAGACATATAAGAGAGAAACCTTGACCCTGTTTATCCAGGTCACGTTGGTAAACAAAGTGCACTATATGAATAATAAAGACCCAGACATTTGATGCATTCGACTGGGAGATGTGAACATTAGAGCCGAATACATATTATTGTATAACCGGACATAGAATGCGCTCCATGAGTGCAGATCTAATTATTTTATGACCTACACTATGCCCTACGTAGTGTGTAGAGAGACATTTGATATCAGCCTGGTCTGTCTCACCCAGTGTTGGTGTCTGTTTTTTTGAAAGAATGCATTATTTCTCTGTGGAGGGACATGTGAATTGTTGTGTTGTCTGGTAGTGGAATCCGCCATCTTGTTTAGAGAAACAAGGGGAGGGCCCAAGTTTCCAGAGGTCAGAACAAGTCCTGGAGAACAGCTAAACAGAGCAGTGTGTGGCTTCTTTCTCTGACGCCTTACGTCTACCTCAGCTTTACGCTGAAATGAGTGGTTTAATGATACATAAATATGTAAAACCTGAGATAGTGCGCGTTTAAGGTGGAAATGTGTCCAAATTCGGGAGACGGCTAACAGCGTCACAAATGAGTTTCTGTGAGAATTCAAAGTGAATAAAAACTTACAGACAACTTACACTTCACTCTTCCACATTAAAAGATGCAGAGCTTCTGAATGTAAACAAACCAGAGAACAGCGCTTCCCCCATCGTAGATGTCCCCTTTAAGATAAACAGGAACATGGAATATGTTACAGTGCTTGCAGTTAATGGACCATGGCAGGTTAGCGTGCTCAATCCAGATTCACATCATTCAAACGTGTAGTTTTCAAACTGTATTTTACAGGACATTCATTCACGTTCACTTCTAGTGTGAGCTATGACCAGTGTGGGATTACTGAAGAACTGTAATCTGGTTACAAATGACTTCACTGTGAACGGTAGTCAGTAATGTAATCTTTTAGTATTGCTTTCAAAGGGGTAGCTCCATCATTCCAGAAAGCACACTTCCCCTGCTACACAGCTCTGTGTTGAGGAGCTTTAAACCCCGGTAGCTGACGCTTGGTATTGGGCGTGGTGGACTTAGGCTCATGTGCAGCTGCTCCAGAGTACCCTATTTAGTTTGATATATTTCTATGAGACTACACAAGCTGTGTGGGTACAGTTTAACGTGGACATTTTATTCAGGAGATCCTAGGCTATACATTAACATCTCTGGGTTTTGTAAGTTAAGATTTATTGAAGCTTGAAGCTGTGATGATGAGGTTTTAAGCTGATTATTCTCTGGTTTAAAAAATGAGGTCCTGCTGATGGCTTTGATGTATGGATCATATTTAGTAGTTTGTCAGAAAGGAAGGTACGTTACTGTCTCTAAAGCTACAGACAGTGTAGTGTATCTTTAAAGGTACAGACAGTGTAGTGTATCTTTAAAGGTACAGACAGTGTAGTGTATCTTTAAAGGTACAGACAGTGTAGTGTATCTTTAAAGGTACAGACAGTGTAGTGTATCTTTAAAGGTACAGACAGTGTAGTGTATCTTTAAAGGCACAGACAGTGTAGTGTATCTTTTAAAGGTACAGACAGTGTAGTGTATCTTTAAAGGTACAGACAGTGTAGTGTATCTTTTAAAGGTACAGACAGTGTAGTGTATCTTTAAAGGTACAGACAGTGTAGTGTATCTTTTAAAGGTACAGACAGTGTAGTGTATTTTTAAAGGTACAGCAGTGGTGTTAGAGTCCAGTTGTGTTCCCTAAAGGTTCATTACATTCTCTTCTCCAGAAGGAGAGGGGGATCTCTGTAATCTTTCATTATACAACTGTGTAGAATAAAAGAACACAATAAAAGTCCTGGAGATGAAACGGAGCGAATGAACTCAACACAACTTTAAAATCCATGATTCTAATGGAATAAGGTACAGTTGTGTTCCCTAATTAAAGATCCAAAATATGTATCATGAGTATGATGATCATGAATATGTATCAATATGTATCACCACCACAGAGTGTAGTTGTGATCCCAGTGATATTTTCACATGGTATTTTCAAGTGGATTTCTGAGCTGTGTTACTCAGCAATGCTTTGTCCGATTTTGATTGTCGTGGTATGGTCAGAGAGTTGAAGTCCTGCCCATTGCTATATTTTATGGGTCATGTGTTTACATTAAAGCAGTCCTGGGGATAATTAACTGAAATATTTTAAAATCTCAAATCGTGGGCTTTAGGTTTAATTGGATTAAAGTAACACTAGGTAGTATTTTTACCTCAAAAATACAGCTTCAAAATTATTATGATGCTCCGCTATCCACTTAAAGGCAGAATAGAGCTTATGTCAATGCTAATTCAGGCTCAGCACTGCAGAAACCGTACTATGAAACTTTTAGAGGAGGGTAGGAATTCCCTCCACTCCCCATACCTCCCCCTCTGCTTTGATTTTAGGACAGTGCTATAAAAATTCATTACACTCTTTAACTACAGGGGGAGCCAATGAGCAAATATAACAAATATTACCTGGTGTTCCTTTAAATATGTCACTGGAGAAGATACATAATGTAAACCTGCTTTGTTGAAGTGCAGATGTAATTATGGGATGTATTTGTATATGCATATAAAAAACTTTCCTCTATAGATTCCACTACATTAAAGCACTCCTGGGAAATTTGTACTTACATTTGGAAGTTGGCGAGTTTTCTACAATATCTGCTAAAGTGGTTTGGGTCAGGAGCGATATGGACTCACTGGGAATAACACATTTGTTTACCATTATTTTTCTGTGGTCAAAAAAGGAAAGTTTACTTTCTGAAACAAACTAACGAGCAGAGGATGTGCATTAAATGAGTAATGTTTCTTTTTAAAACCCAGGCAGACGCATCCAGAATGTGCAGAAGTGAATAAGACATAAAAAAGAAGGCTGTATGTGTGTGACTGCTGAATAATTAAAATACAGCTGATAACATTGCTTTGTTTGTGGATTTGTACCCGGTTTTCTCCCCAATCATTCATCAATGCCAATCCCTCTCATTAGCCTCGTCTCCTCCAATCACACCATACTGCCAATCAGGGATGGTGAGGGGTAGCCTATGATTTATCTGAGCTATGAACCCAGCCACAGCTTCAGTTTGAATCGACCGGGAGGAGACCACACGCTGCTCAGTTCTGTTACGTCACTGAATAGCTCAACACACTTGGAGGAGAACACTAACTGCTCAGGGCTTGGTTTTCTTAGGAGGTGGAGTGAGCATCGCATCGAACACTTTCTCTCCCTGTTAACACCATCTTGAGCTGTTTTTGGGAAACTGGGCCCAGTTCTGTTATGTCACTGAATGGGTAAATCATAATAATGCAGTTGCATCCCTTCAAATAGCAATGAAACTGTAGCAAAAACACATTTACTTAGAATATTCAGACATTGGAATTGGATTATAACAGATTTAAAAATGGCTTATATTCTAACTCCAAAGTCTGAATGTAGCACGACTGGCTAAAATACTTGTGATGTTCGTTCTCATGTAAAATGCCAGACCGGTAAACACAAAGGGCGACAGTGAGGTCAGCAAAAAGACTGAAGAAATGTCCAGATACCGTTGGATAAGTCAATAATTGAATTATTGTGACAGGTCTGTTTGTGTTTTATGATTTATATTTGATTTAGCAGCATTAGCCTTTAGCGTTGTAATTTGAATAGAACTGTATTCCAAATACTATAGGCCTCTTAATGTGTGATATTAACACAATAAAAAATCCAGGTGATATATTGGATCCTGAGCAGTCGTGAGCCTGATCATTTCCAGGGAATTAGACTGGTCCCTGTCCCAGCTGCTGTATTAGTCTTTTTGGTATTTCTCCCTCTGGCTAACGTGACTAATGGTCACAGTCATCCTTGCAGTGTTTGGTGTCATGATGGGTTTATACATACTTCAGCACAGTTTACATGCTCCACTTGTAAACACTCTGCGCTCGCAGTACGTCAAGATTTGATTAAATGTTATTGTTCGATGCACGGCCTAGTTTTGCATTCCTTACGTTTTTGGTGTGTTTTTTATTTATTTCTTTGTCGTTATGCAACAGAAAAAGCAGCGAGTGGAAACGCAAACCTGTCGCTGTGGAATGTACAGAGAATGCAAATATATTCGTCGAGTTAAAATGCAACTGTGTATGTAATTTCAATTTAAATTGTCTAGAAAATGATAATAACTCCAGACCTCTGAAGGTTAATGAGTGGAAGATTTAATTTCTTTAAAGAGACAGAGGAAAATGATATTTTAATCATGTACCACACACAGTATACGGCCCCCGACATTTCTTCTGCAATGAAGGGCATTAAAAGGGAGTCCCTCTTTGCTGTGTGCGCCCCACTTCCACTATTTAGGAAGGATTAACACTAGCTGTTGGGACATAGTTGTAAGGATTTGATGGCATTCAGCCACAAGAGCACGTGTTTGGTGCAGATGTTGGATTTTTTAACTCTGAAGTAATGAATCTCACTCCAGGAAACACACCTCCATGACTCCAAAGCCCAATACTGGGGAATTCATACCCCTCTAGGCAACACTTGGCATTGAGCATGGTGACAATAAGATCATTTGTAGCTGCTTCAGAGAATCCCACTTCCTCTCAGGTTTATACAACCTGTGAGTTTACAGTAGAATGTTTATTATGTTTGTCTTTCGCTGGAGATTTTCCTCAGCCACCGACCCAAGGAGTGTCTTCAGAAACCCCTCGGGGGAATGTTATGAGCTGCTGCTGAGAGTTGGATAAAAACTATTGTGAAAGCTGCTGTAACTTCAGAGATTTTACGAGCGCTGAGTTTGTGCTGGAGCTCTGTGGTTCCTGGTGATTGACAGGTCTCTGGCCAATCAGAGCTCTGCAGGGTTTACACCTCACATTTAGTCCCTACTCGGCTCGGTTTGATCAGTAAGAGCAGGGACTGAAAAAGAACCCGGATCCAGGACCAGGGCCAGATTTGGCCGGTGGAAAAGTAAAAGAGCCGAGCCGAGTCGAGTCGTGTAGGTTCCATGCAGTGGAAAAGCACCATTAGTGCAGTTTCTACAGCCCTGAGCCCAGAGTAGCAACAACAGAGGCCCTATTCTCATCACAATGATATTGAAGCTGTAATCTCAAGGTAAAAATGCCATCTCGTTAGTTTAAAGTTTCTGAATTCCCTCATTAAACCGATAAGTACATAGTGTACATTCAGCATCCAGGACTCAAGTCCTGAAAAATGGATGTGCTTCTCATCCTGAGAAAAAGACAGTGATAAAAAATGCAAGCCTTTTGTCAGTTGCATAAAATATTGTCATTGATTTTTGGCTTTTACCTTAAGTGAGTTGTGTAAAATCTCTTCAAGGAAAGGTTTAAAAGGGAAGTGAAGAATTGATCTATGGCTCTAAGAGGAGTTCAGCTCGTATGGTTTTGACAGGTGCTAATTTTCAACCTAAGAGTAGAGATAGATGCACTGTCTGGCCTCTCGTTTTTTTATTGGAACAGTTTTACCTTTGATTATGGCACGTCACATTTGTTTTGACAACTTTACACAAATTCACAATATTTCCATCCATCCCGATTTGCACTGATTTTGGCCGATATCTTTTAATGAAGGCACTGACAGTCAGACTACTCCATTAAGTCTTCTCCAGCACATCCCTCAGGCTTTCGATGGGGTTACGTTCAGGATTCGTGTGAATATAACTCCTCCCCCTCCTAGAAACACACTTTCACAATCTGAGCTCGATGAATAACATCATTCTGACGGAATATGCCGGTGCCATCAGGGAAGAAAAACCTCCATTGATGGAATATCCTGGTCATTGAGTATGCAGGTCATTCAGGTCCTCAGCTGACTGGTACATTCAGGTCTATACTGATCCTAGACCTGACAAACCGAAGCACCCCCAGACCATAACTCTGCCCCCAGAGGATGGTACAGTGGGCACTGTGCATGATGGCTGCATTGCTTCATGCTCTTCACTTTTTATCTTGGTGTTGCCCTCGCTGTGAACTAGGGTAAATCCGGATTTATCTGAAAGCATGACCTTGTTCCACTTTGACGTGGAACATCCATTTTATATGCTGCCTAACAAACCTAAGCCTTTTCTAAATAGCTGCAGTAACAAGTGTTTGTTTTATTGCCACACAGTGGTTTAGTCTCAGTCCTGTTTGTTATTGTCATTTGGTCTGTGTGGAAATGCTCTGATTCTCACGATAGCTGTGAGTTCCGCTGTTGATTTTTTAAGACTATACCAACAAACAGATCTTAGAGGTTTTCATTCATTCATTCATTCATTCATTCATTCATTCATTATCTGTAACCCTTATCCAGTTCAGGGTCGGCAGTGGGTCCAGAGCCTACCTGGAGTCATTGGTCGCAAGGCGGGAATACACCCTGGAGGGGGCGCCAGTCCTGCACTGGACGACACACACTCACACATTCACTCCCACACTCACACCTACGGACACTTTTGAGTCTCCAATCCACCTACCAATGTGTTTTTGGAGCGGAGGAAACCCACGCAGACACAGGGAGAACACACCACACTCCTCACAGACAGTCACCCGGAGGAAACCCACCCAGACACAGAGAGAACACACCACACTCCTCACAGACAGTCACCCGGAGGAAACCCACGCAGACACAGGGAAAACACACCACACTCCTCACAGACAGTCACCCGGAGGAAACCCATGTAGACACAGAGAGAACACACCACACTCCTCACAGACAGTCACCCGGAGGAAACCCACGCAGACACAGGGTGACACACACTCACACACTCACACCTACGGACACTTTTGAGTCTCCAATCCACCTACCAACGTGTGTTTTAGGAGTGTGGGAGGAAACGTGATCAAAAGTTCTACAGAACTGAAGAACTCAAGTTACAGATGAGTTTCTTTGGTAATTCAAACAGTGAATGAAAATGTACAGTAACATTTCTACCACGAACAAATCTTAAAGACGCAGTGCTTCTGAATGAACATAAACAGGAGGGGGGGGGGTGTTGTGAGAACAGGAGTTCTCGTGAATCATCTACGTTGCCTAGTTTTTGTTGTTATCTTTGCTTGTTCCAGGCCAATAGTCTGACCTTTCTGAAACACATCTTTTCCACGGCTCCAGGATACGGCAGACATTAAAGAAAGTTATAAGGTGTACAAATAAAAATAAAGACGTTTTTGTGGAACGTATAATTGTGATTCAAAATTCAGACCTTCTCCTGCTCTTTTGCTGTTTTTTTGGTGACTGTTGCATAGCATTAAAACTCATAATTGTCTTTTTATTTAACAACAAATAACTTACTTAATGTCACATATAACAGTCTGTGGTGTTTAATTTATAGAAAATAAACGTGTTTTCCAGCTAAATCATTCAGCCCCAGTCACAGTTCAACTGTTCTGAAATATGCTGCAGCTCCACTCCCCACCTCACACACACACACACATCTCCTCATCCTGGGCTGTTTACACACCCACTGAGAAAAATAACCAACAAACACTGACAACCTGACACGCTGCATTAGTGTGAGCAACCTGTGGATGTTTATTGCGACGTCTCCAGAATGCTGTATTCATCCCATTCATTTTTCCCAACCTGACTCTCTTCAGCTTCAGAGAGCTACTATCTCCACTATCTCCACCCAGAGAGCTCTCTTCTCCACCCAGAGAGGTAGAAGCTCCACCTAGAGGACTGTGTGCTCTACCCAGAGTGCTGTGCTCCACCTGGACATCTCTGTTTTCATCCATAAGGTTCTGCATTGCACCCTGAGAGATCTTCTGAGCTCCACCCAGAGCTCTGTGTCACAGCGAGAATAGTACAAGCTCCACTCAGAGTGGTCTGTGCTCCGCCTAGAGTGCAGTACTCCACCTAAGCTCTACTGAGAGAGCTCTAAAACTTCCAAAGAAGCAGAGCCCATGTCTATAAGCACCACCCCAAGAGCTTAAACATCTACTCAGTCACCTATACGCTCTACTGAGAGAGCTGGAGACTTCACCCACTCAGGGAGCTTTGTGTTCCATCTATTGACCTATAAACTCCACCCAGACATCTGCACTCCACCCAGAGAGCTGTTCTCAATCCATAAAGTTCTGTGCACCACTTAGAGAGCTTTGTGCCCCTCCTATAGTGACCATTTCTCCACCTACTGCTACATCCAAAAGACTATAAGCACCATGCAGAGAGCTAAAAGCTGCACTCAAGGATCTATAAGCTGTACTCTGAGAGCTGTACGCTCCATCCAGAGAGCTCTGTTTTTCCCACAGCGGGCTATAAGCTCCACCCAGGACTATAAGCATCACCCAAAGAGCTTTATACCATGTTGGTCTAAAGGGCTTTGGGTGGGTGTTTATTGTTATGAGTGGAACCTTTAGCGCTATAGGCTTCACCTGAGTCTTGTGATCCATCCATTACTATGTGCTCCACCCAGAAAACAATAAGCACCACCCAGTGACCTATAATCTGTATCCCAGAGAGTTCTATGTCCCACCCAGAGAGTTCTAAGCTCCACCCAGAGAGCTCTAAGCTCCACCCAGAGAGCTCTAAGCTCCAAAACTCCACCCATAGAGCTCTTTGCTCCACCCAGTTAGCTCTAAGATCAACCCAGTTAGCTCTTAGCTCTACCCAGAGAGCTCTGTGTGTTTGCTGCCTGTGGTTTAGTGGAGTGTTGGCTTAGTGGTCAGGGCCCACTGCCAAAGCACTAGAGGAAATGACTCGGAATTAGTCGCTTGGCAGGTGGGTCGCTCAGTAATATTGCCCTCGGGGCTGTGTTTATTCCTGCAAAGCCCTCTGGGAACTGCAGTCTCTGGAGGAGGGGATGCATATAGTTTGTTTACCTCTGAGTAATCTGAGTAATGTGTGGCCGGGGGGAGTTGACCGACTGAGACGTTAACTCCAGCCGTGCCCAATAACAGCGAGAGATTAAGCGACAGGCGGTAACGTCGGCCAATCATTACGCTGGATGGGATTTAGAGGCGGGAGGTGTGAACCATTTTAACATGGTGGACAAATCTGGAACTGGTACCCATGCTAATGTGACTCCCTCTGTCTTTTTCTCTCTCTTTCTCTCTCTCTCTCTCTGTTTCTCCCTCTCTATCTCTATCTCTCTCTCTTTCTCTCTCTCTCTGTTTCTCTCTCTCTGTTTCTCTCTCTCTGTCTCTCTCTCTCTCTCTCTCTCTCTCACCACACACACAACACACACATACACTCTCTCTCTCTCTCTCTCTCTCTCACACACACACACACACACACACACTCACACACACACTCACACACACACAGCCAGTAAGGCTGTCTACTCTGCACTTCCTTTCTCCCTCTCCCTCTCTCTCTCTATTTGCTGACGGCCAGAATTTTTTTTCTTGGAGTTTGTTCTTACTGGAACACTGGGGCTTGGACAGAGAATGAGACTAACATTGCTGGACACCAAGAGACAGAATGATAGAGAGAGAGAGAGAGAGAGGAGAGGGTATGTGTATGTGTGTGTGTGTGTGTGTGTGTGTGTGTGTGAGAGAGAGAGAGTAAGAGAGAGAGAGAATGAATAGAACAGAGTGAGTGAGAGAAATAGAAAGAGAGAGAGGGTGTGTGTGTGTGTGTGTGTGTGAGAGAGAGAGAGAGTAGAACAGAGAGAGAGAGAGAGAGTGTGTGTGTGTGACAGAGAAAGAGAGAGAGTTTGTGTGACAGAGAAAGAGAGAGAGAGAGAGAGAGACAGAGAAAGAGAGAGAGAGAGAGAATGTTACGGTAAAGCGCTTAAATTCTCTCACTCCTTCTCCAGCTCTAGCGCATAATTTCAAGAACTGTAACTGCTTTCTCTGACAGTAACAAACATCGCAGCCTCTTAAACGGAGGTCACTCACTTCTAAGGGAAGAAAGTACCAGCATCTGCCGTTCACGCATTCAGCTCTTCCAGGAAAACGTCTTATAAATAACTCAGCCTCAGCCTCGGTGTTTCTGCGTTACTGAGGAGAATCACACACACATTAGCAGCATTCAGTCAAACAAACACACCACGGAACAAACAGAGGGACGGTGTTGAGAAATCACACAAACACACCATATCATTGCCGTTGCCTGCTGAAAAGAGACTTTAAAAAGTATGCAGAGCAACAGATGGACTACAATTAGTGGATTTAGAACTACAAATGCACCTCCAGTATATGGTCAGGTGAGCTGTGATTTGAATGAACAGTAAAAACGTGGAGGTGGGTTTAATGTTGTGGCTGATGTAAAATAAACAGCAGATTGTCATAACCTTCAAATGACTCAAATAAATGCTGCCAAATGTTATTCTCATGTAGGATTTCCATGTGTGGGGGTCCTGTACGTGTTCTGATTTACTGAAGGAAGAGGTGGGTGATGGGTCAGAATCCTGGACAGCGCCGAGTAAAGCGTTTCGTGATTGATTAGACGCTACTTTGCTAATTTGCATATTGTAGCCTTGTTACACACACACACACACACACACACTGCTGTTTTACAGAAAGTGTTACCTGTCGTTACAGAATAACAATAAAACACTCAATCAACAACACATTTGTTTTTCAAAATGAAAGAAAAACATTCTTTTCATTTACTTTCTGTTCAGTCAAAACAAAGAGATTCAACTTAATACAGAGTCAAATGGAAGTAATATCATTAAATTAAATGTGAAAGAAACAACTAAACGGCTATGATTAAATGTTTATTTATAGATATACACAGATACAGCACTGTGCAGAGGTTTGAGGCCCCAGAGATTATGATTTAAAAAGCTATGTATCTGAGCAGTAAGTGTTTATTGCTAAAAAAACAAACAACAAATACCCCCCACCATTAGAATAAACCCAGTCACATGACTCCAGTGTGATCCTCTGTGTGTGACTGTGTTTAACTCTGTCCTCGTGGAGTGTGTATTATTTGAGGTGATCATCCAGTGCCTAGTTTTAGTGGTGAATCAATAATGATTTTAAATAATGTGCTGTGGATTTAACAAATTCATGTAAATCAAGGAGAATCTGAACAAAACACTGTTCTTCAAAACTCACTCTCACCCACTGCTTCATAGAGAAACATTATCTTATATTTCTTATGTGTTTTATATTATTATTAGTCTGTGTTTAACTGTGAAGGGGCATTAGTTTAAATGTATATCACTATCTTAGGGGCCTCAGACTTTCTACATTAGTTGTACATTTACAGACTGTAGTTCCCCTGTTTCTCTGCATATTTTCTCATCCACTGATCCCTGATCATTCTCAGCGCTGCAGTGACACTGACGTGGTGGTGGTGTGGTAGTGTGTGTTGTGCTGGTGTAGAGTGGATCAGACACAGCAGTGCTGCTGGAGTTCATATGTATGTATAGAGATATTTATCATTTTAGACCTAATTTGAAAACGTCAGCTGCCATTTACAATGAATTACAGTGTAACGACCAATGAACCAATAAAAATGATACAAAATTGTTATGATATTCCACTGAAAATTAAGAAGACTTTCTCCTCATTTGAAGATGTTAAGAGGTTAAGAAGATGTTATTAAAGGATAAGCACCACCTCCATGAATATTTCACATTATTGTAGTTACTAACAGATATAAGTGTGAATTAAAATAAAAACAGCTGCATAATTTACTTTAAAACTGACAATTTTATTAAATTGACGGAAAAACCCGAGCTCTCTACGGAAATTCTCGAACGCGACCGTGACGTCACTGGTGGACAACAGCTGAACAACGGCGCGGTAAAACACCGTTATGACTGACTGTTATGACAGTATCTAGCTAAATAACCAACATTATTCAATGACAATAGCCGAGCAATAAGCTAAACTCAAATGTAGAGGTACCGTTATTCTTGTAAATGTGATCGAAGTCGAACTCGAATTCATCCGACACTATAAACCTCCGTAATGCAGCTACGTAGCCGAGTATAATCTGAGACACCGAGTTTAGCGAGTCAAGCTAACGTTAACTAACACCAACTAAAACAGGCGAAGTGAGTGTCCTTACCCTGTTTACCTCCATGTTACAGAGGCTCTTGAACACCTTTCGTTGGGGTCCTTACATGCCCATATTGTTGGAAAAGCGCCAGTTGAAATGAGCTACAGATAACGGAGTGAGCGGATGGTCCTTTCCAAAGTGCCCGTTTAAAGTGGACAAATTTAGTCCATTTTCTGGATATTGTGGGATCTTTGGGCCATTTGTTCACAGATGTCCCACTGTACATTGAATGATTGCAGCCAAAAACAACACACCCTTTTCTCATTTTGCATTAAATTAAGTGCAGCTTCTAGAGTGTTGTCCACCATCTACGTCACAGACAAGACGCCTATTAGAGTTTCCCAACACCGTTGGGGGCGGGGACCAACGGTCTTTTAAACATTATTCCTTCAATTAGTAAGAAATAACATGTTTTCTGACGATCAATAAACACAAGTTAGGAACTCAAACTCCACTGTATTTATTTGTTTGACACTTCATATCGCTGCTGCTTAGCTTTTTTTAAGTGATACAAAACATTGCTCCAACATTGCTCAGGACTGGTCCTTCTGTG